>NW_021941035.1:0-1270 GCF_000721785.1 Aureobasidium pullulans EXF-150 | reverse complement strand
GATCTCCTCTATAATCTCGTTAAATTCTAGTAGAGATAGCGTACTAATAGCCTTATTAAAGGCGTTCTTGTCATTAACGACTCCTATTAGAAGCATGCTACGGGCGTAAAGGCTGTCGTACTATAGTGCAGTAATGCGAGCATTAAATCTATGTAGGATAAGAGGCTCGAACTAGTAATACTTTGCACTGTCTTTAGCGAGGCCCTTCCGGTCCTATTCTTTAATGTCGTAGAGTAAGGTGTAGTAGGCATCGTCGCCTAGTTCTTCGCTAGAGAAATGGGTGCGAATAATTAGATAGACTATAGCCTATAGTACGTGAAACTAGCTAATACTAGGCACAAGTTGTTTACGACGGTCGAAAGCTAGACGAGACTCTACTAATCTGCCCTATATAGAGCGGATGTGTTAAGCCGTAAGTTAATTACCATATGTAGGCTATAAGCGAGTAGAGAAGTAATTATCCTATCTATCGAATCCGAGTTTCTTAAGCTAGATAGACTCGTGTACTATAATGGTCCCCTTAATAGTGCCCTCGTTATAAAATGCTGCTCCGAGCTGCTTAAGTTTAGTCCTTACTAGTAGGAGATAGTCTATAAAGGGGAAGGATAGTATCTAAGTGTAGCCTATAGTTTCTACAGGTGTTGCTATAGGCTTAGGGGCAGGCGAGGATTAAGCTTATATAGCCGTAGATAAGGCTAGCTAACGGTAGGACGGAGAGCTTAATAAGTCGAACGAGGAATTAAACGACGAGTTAAGTAATGATACCGGTGTTAAGGGTGCTATAACCGAGTCTATAGAAAGTACAGGCCGTAAGACGGCTAGAATGCTTGTTACTCTTCTCTACGAGCGCCGTAAGGTTAAAGAAGGGGGTAGCATCGAAGCTAGTGTTAGTAGAACTCTCTCGCTTCCGCTAGAGCCTATAGAATCTATAGGTTAAGAACTATTAGGTATTTAAGGGGAAGAGGCTATAGGATGGTAGGGTGTGTTTAATAGCGGGGCTATCGAAGCTAGCGTTAGCGGCTAGAAAGTGGCGGTATTGCAACCTATAGAATCTATAGGCTAGGTAGAAGCTAAAACGCGGGAGGCCGATGTTAGCGTAGTAGGAACTTAAGGTACGGAAAGGGCGACCGCNGTACTAAGAGCTAGGCTCGGCGAGCTACGCGGAGCNGTAGGGCGCTTAGGAACCGACGTCGTTTAGCCTATAGATTCTATAGGTCGCTTTAGACGAGGAAATATATTGCCTATCGCCTTAGGGTAGACCGACTTAACT
>NW_021941033.1:600000-779844 GCF_000721785.1 Aureobasidium pullulans EXF-150 | reverse complement strand
TATCTACTACTATGCCTTCTTAATACTAGCCTAACGCATAGGACCCCTTTAACGACTTCGAAGATCCTAGTAATGCTAACTATAAAGACGACGACAACGATGTTATTACTTAAATAATCGAGGACATAAATGACGAGTCATTCGTAGCCGAAGGGACTACTACTAAGCCTTTTAACCCTACTGCCAACTAGTTATTAACATAAGAGGTCCTAGCTCCGACGCAAACATTAGTTAATTTAAACGAGCTAGTTACACTATAAGTAGAAAGGTCTTCGAGAAATTATTAGTCCTAGGCTAAGAAGCAGACAAAGAAATCGAAGGACAGGCTATAGGGTAAGTAATGTGTAGTAGTAGCGTAGTAGTAGCGTAGTAGTAGCTTATAACGTTTAGTTACATCCTACAAAGTTATCCGGAAGCTAACGAAAGTTCCTACCACTAGTAGTACGTTCATCTAGTCTTTCCTAATGACTATATACTAACAACTATAGCGTCTCGTAGTAGCCGTTCGCGAAAACAGACTAAAACCCGGTTATAGGTTGCTAATAGTGTCTATAATAAGATCTACTACCTTACGGTTACAAACTCATTTAACCTTGTTATTCTAAGACAGCCGTTCCGTCGATTAGTTAAGGAGATTAGCTCTAAGGTATTAAACTATGATTACCGGTTCTAGAAAGAGGCATTCGAAGCTCTATAAGAAATGGCTAAGGCTTATCTAACTCGACACTTCGAGATAGCAAACATAGGAGCAATACATGTAAAGCGGGTTATAGTTACGTTAAAGGACTTTACATTAGTAGAGGGGTTTAAAAACAAGCTTGCTAATAGTAGTATCTAATTAATACTATAAATGCCCTATGCGGCCTACTACTATATAGAGCTAATCTTCTCGTTAGTCTAGTTAAAGATGCAGGTACTAATGAACTACATGTCCCTCTACTAGATAGTAACACCTAAGATGTATTAGCTACTACTACGCTACTACTACGCTACTACTACGACTTACNATTTATGTTTATTCTAGAAGCGCGCGCGCATTAAAATCAACAGTAATGACGCTGTACGGAGATTTAGAGTTTAGCCTAAGCTCTAGCAACGCCAAGACAGAACTTTACCTCTCCTATTTAAACACTTCACTTTCTACCATTCTATTTACGCTATCCGAGCTATTATTCTACCTGTTCAACTAGAAAAAACTATGTATACATACTATACACTATTTAGGACTTCTAGGGAATTGCTAAGACCCTACCCTAATTAATGGTATAGGGTCTTAGCAATTCCCTAAACATTTAGGGCGGTATAGGGTAATACTAAGACCCTATACTATACTACCCTAACTAGTCCTAATAGGAGGTCTAGTCCCGCTATTACTAGAAACACTACTAACAGCTTAGGCAATAATAGCTAAATTCACTAGCTAACAATCGACATCCTTAGGGATCCCCCTAATGTCTATCCCTAAGCTCTTAGAGAGTAACTAGATGCTCTAGTACGAACGGATGCACGACTACCTCGTACTAGCTAGATACTCGCGCCTCTACGACCCTATAAGACAGCCGGCTATAAACTAACAGGCCTCTTAGAGTGACTCTTAACTTAGGGCCTATATAGCTATCCGCATAAGAATTCCCTTTATCGCTCGACAGAAGGTAAAGCTTTCTATAATAGTCCTAGAACTCTTTACGGCTCTTAAAACAACATATAAACTAAGAGGCACCGCGGCCTTCTTAACATTAGCTAGGAAGCTTAAGACTCTGTCCCTTAAAGAACAGTTAATATCTAAATACGTAGACAAATTTAGATAGATCCGTACCTCTCTACTAGTAATATATCTAGAACTAGAAATCTACGACGCATTTATTATAGAGTAGTTCCTTTAGGGACTAAGCTCTAAATATAACACCTTTGTTAGCACATTTACAAGCACTTACTAGCTCCTCCCCTCTAAACTAGGCCATAAATAAGCGACTTTTAAATAGCTTATTTAAGCTGCTCTAAACGAAGAATAGGTCCTAAAGGGAAGAGAGGAAGCTAAACAATCTACCTCTACCTTTATAGCACTTAAGAGTAGAGCCTTAGGCATAAGAGGTAAGGTCCTAGTTAAGGTAGATAAATGTTTACACTATAAGAAGCCCTTCTATAAGGCCGAAAGATGCTAGGTTAAGAACCTAAGCCTAAGACGGAAACTAGGCGGAGATAGGCGAAGAGATACTAAACGCCTACGACTAGAAGACGTAGAAGACGAGGGAGACTCTCTTAAACTCTCTAGAGACTTACTTAATATTAAGGGCGCTACCGTTCACGCAAAAATGGCGTTCCCCTAGCGGTCTTAACTTACAACTCTTCTAGATACCTAGATCATTAACATAGGCTACTCTGTTTACATCACTAGTAAACATAACTTCTAGCAGTATACGCCTTTCGCATTACCTTAGTTTATCGGCGGTGTAGGTAGTAACTAAGTTGCTGCCCTAGGGATCGGGTTAGTTAAGCTATAATGTAACTAAAACGGGCGGAAATTTAGTCTTACTATTAAGGGAGTCTAGTACTATCTAGAAGCTGGCTACAACCTGTTATTAGCAACTATGCTAATAGATGCTAGTCTTAAATGCTATTTCGATAAGGGCATCTATTAACTAATCCTCCCTAGAAAGAGGGCACCTCTTACTATAAGAAGAGCAGAGGGTGTCTACTTACTTAACCTCTAGAATTAAGCACTACTAAAGCTAATTGCTTTTAAAGCAATAGCTAATACGGCACTTAGTCTTTAACATATAAGGCTTAGTTATATCGGCTAGGCTATAGTTAAAAGAACTTAGTTAATAGTTATAGGCATAGAAGCTAGTAAACTAGACGAAGTTAACTATAAGCCTTACGTTCTTACGAAGATGTAGGAAGTACCTTATAAGACTACTATTAAACAGGGCAATTACCTAATAGAGTTCCTACATCTTAACATATTAGGACCATTTCCGGTTACCGGAAATAAGTAGGAGCGCTACTAGCTAACCATCTTAGACGACTTTACTAGATACGCCGACTACATCCCTATAGAAAGGAAGAGCTAGGCCTTCGTAGGCCTAAAGGCTTAGGTAGCGCTTAATAAGAGACCTAAGTACAAGATTAAGCGCCTCTACTACCGCATTAGACTAGACTAAGGAGGAGAATTTACGTCTATAGCAATAAAGGACTAGGCACGGCTTAAGGGCATCGCCCTTAAATTCTTAATAACTGCTTAACACTAGTAGAACGGCAAGGCTAAGGCCTTAAACAAGGTCATCCTTAATAGAGCTGCTTCTCTACTTACCTATTCCTACCTGCCTAAGAAGTACTAGCCGAAGATGGTTAGGACTGCCGCCTACCTACGAAACCGCTCGGCTATTACTAGAAAGGACGTAACACTAATCGAAGCCTAGATAGGCAACAAACCATTACTAGCTAACTTAAGAACTCCTAGCTGCATCTGCTATGTTAAGAAACTAGAAGGAAAGTTTATTAAGCTAGTAGGAGATAAGGCTATTAAGTGCCGCCTCCTTAGCTACGAGGGAAGCACTATCTACCGTATGCTTACGCCGGATAATAAGGTTATCCGCTCTTCTAACGTCAAATTTTATAAACTCCCGTTCTTATAATAACATAGCCTAACATAGACTACTAAGTCTAGGAGGGAGATTAATATAGGAGATAGTACTCCGCTGTCTATATTAGCTACAACCTAACAATTACCCTTAGAGGTTATAGACTGTTCTAAAAACACGATTACCTAGGAACTAATACTAGAGGAACCTACGGCTTAATAACTAATTACCTAAGGAGACATTTAAATGTAGGAACTGCATCATATAGTGCTACTAGAAGCACTCTTAAATCACCCTAAACTACAAGTCCGCTAGTCCTTAAGAGCTAATAAGGGCTAGAAGCTACTTTAACCTAATAAGATTTACTAGATCTTCCTTGCTCTACTTACTATAAGACTAGAGCCGGAGACCTTTAAACCCTTAACCCTAAAACAAGCATAGGAAGACTTCTACTAGCGACAATGGCTATAAGTAATGTAGGAAGAATACGACTTACTCCTTAAGAACAAAACCTAGACTCTAGTTAAACGCCTAAACGGATAGAGAGTTCTTAGAGGCAAATAGGTCTATAAGATTAAGCGAGGGGCTAACGGAGAAATTACTAGGTATAAGGCTAGGTAGGTTGTCTATAGCTTTAAACAGTTAGAAGGAATTGACTATAATGAGACCTTTGTAAGTGTCGTTAAGCTAATAAGCTATAAAGCTCTCTTTGCAATTGCTACTACCCTAGACCTAGAGATTAAACAGATAGATGTAAAGATAGCTTTCCTATATAGAGACATTAAGGAAGTCATCTATGTAGAATAACTAGATGGCCTTAGTGCTAACTCTAACAAAGTCTATCGTTTAAATAAGGCCCTATATAGTCTTAAATAAGCACTAAGAGTCTAGTATAACACTCTAGCTACCTTCCTTAAATTACTTAGATTTAAACCACTATTAGTAGATACTAGTGTCTTTACTAAGGGACATACGTTTATAGCTATATACGTAGACGACCTCTTAATTGTTAGACTAGACAAACTAGCTATCTAGACACTTAAAGACAGCCTTAGTGCTAGATTCTACATGTCTAACCTTAGACCTTACTACTTCTACCTTAGAATGAGAATTACTAGAGACCATCAGAACCGTACAATTAAGCTAGACTAAGAGACATACATTAAGAAGATTGTTAAGGACTTCGGACTGTAGGAAGTAAAGCTAGTAGCTACTCTAGCAGATGCTAACACTAAGTTAGAGAAAGCTTCCTCTAATTATACAGCTCTAGATGACTTTAAGCTTTAGTACTAACGAGCAATTAGCTTACTAATGTACGCAATGCTAGGCACTCGGCCAGACATTGCCTTCTTAGTCTCTCTTATTAGTAGGTACTTAGCTAACCCTACTAAAGCACACTAGAAAGCAGTTAAGAGGATCATTAGATACCTTAAGACTACACTCTCCCTAAGACTCACTTATTAAGGAGAACTACAACCACTGTCTAGATACACTAATGCTAACTAGGCTAGAGACACTAACACTAGAAGGTCTACCTCTAGCTACACCTTCTACCTTAGCAGCGGAGCTATTAGTTAGCAATCTAAGAGATAACCGACAGTTGCTCTCTCTACCTATAAAGCTAAGTATATTAGCTAAACTTAGGCTACTAAGGAAGCTATCTAGCTTAGAGGCTTAATGTAGCAACTACTTAAGGAAGAAGCTAAAGACTCTACTACTAGCATTAGTGCAACAATTATCTATTACGACAATTAGGGTGCAATTGCTTTAGTAAGGAACCTAGAGTTCTATGCAAGAACAAAACACATTAATATTTAGTACTACTTTATAAGGGAGCATGTGATAAAGGGAACTATTAATTTAGACTACGTACCTACGGCATAGCAGATAGTAGATAGACTAACTAAGGCACTAGCAAGGCTAGCCTTTAAGGTATTTAGAAGGGCCCTAGGACTCATGTGAAGGATAGCTAAGGGAGTGACCCTAGGTTGCTAAGGGAGTGACCCTATAGAGGGAGTGCTACTATTACTGGAAGTGTGACCCTGCCTTGTTAGAGCTAAGACCCTATCATCTTAGTGGCTAGTTCAAGAGGGAGTGTTAAAATTGACCTGTCACTGCTACATAAGAGGGGCCTCACCCCAACTGAATTCAATCAACTTTCTTACCACTCATTACTCTGCTCAGTGTCACCTTTCAACACTCGCTTGTATGATTTATGGCGGAGGTTGTCCTCAAAGATTTTGATGGGAGTGGATTGCTGAGGACGTTGAGGATAGCACCCAGCGACTGGACCGGGTCATCACAAGCATCCGATTTTGGTCAGATAGTGATTATCATGGTCGATAGAGCCTTATACAACATACCAGTTGTCCCTGCAGACATTTTGTCAAACATGTGTTGTTCTGTGTGAGCCCTTGAGCGGCATCGCAACGTCGGCACGGTTGGAGATATTGTTTGATCATTTTGTTGATACAGAAATGCACGAGTGTCATGCTGCATGGAAGCATCCAACAACGCGGTCTATCACAAAGAAGCTTGTAACGTGGATATTTTCTTATGGGTTGATATAAAGTCTACATACTAGCAAGAAAAGTGACCTGTCGAACGATGTTGGAAGCACCAAGACAGGGTGACCCAATTGGCAAGGCTAACTAGCAAGCAAAAGGATGTCTGCCGAATTGACTTCTCTCACCAAGCTCCACACCATGTTTTTGACCCTCTCTCGCACGTTTCATGACTCTACTGGTGTATTCTTCCCTGTCAATATCTCCGGCTAACCACTCTCCCAGCGTCAAAGCATCGAAAGCAGCCTGACTGGTGGAAGCAGCAGTGTGAGGTCTATAACCCGCAAGAGCATCCCCGACCAGCAGTAGTTTCCCACCGCAAAACTCGTTTGTAGGAGAGATGTTGTCTGTGATAGCCTGGACAAAAGGATGTACTGTCTTGTTGACCAGCTCGGCGAATTGAGGTGGCAAAGTTTCCTTAGCGTCTTGTTTTTGCCTTGTCCAGACATCGTCTTTCATTTGATCGAGAGGCAAGGTGATACGGTGTCGCGATCCGTCTTTGCCTGTCATTAAGTCTTGCAGCTCAGGACCGCCTTCCTTGAAGTTCCTGTACCAGACCCAATTCGTCAGTCTCTTGCCAGGCTCCAGGGTACCATTCTCTCCTGGGATAATATAGGCCAGAATCTGCGTGCCTTCGGAGTGGAAGAACGTAAATTTCTGGACGAAAGCTTTGGTGGCTGATTCTGAGATTTGGTCCTCAGGTACTGTGCCTCGTAATGCCACGTACCCAGCGTACTTTCGTTCGACGGATGGGAGCAACGCTCTGCGCACTGATGAGCTCGCTCCGTCTGCGGCTATCACCAGATCTGTTGTCAATTCTTCCGCGCCCCCAGACTTGTTGATCCAATGTACACGAACACCTCCAGAAACCCCTAGATCATCAACAGACCGGAAATTACACCCATACTGATAATCTGCTTTGCCGTGGCTGTAGCTAGATAGTCTGTCCTTCAGGTTCTCGAGGTTGGTTCCGGAAACATAATCCTCAATATCCATGTCATCTGCCCTCCATCTCAGAAAACGGTACAGAGTATCCCAGCTAGTCATTCGTTGTTCTCTGTCTTCGGCACTTCGCTGAATGACGTCTCCATTGCGATCGAGGTATCGTCTCTGCGTACTTGGAACAGCGAAATCTTGACCAGGGCACACATACTGGGAAAAGAAGGCTTGCGTGTCGGAACCAGCGACTACTCCAGCACCTTGATTGTGCAAAAGCGCGGTTGGCGACCGTTCCAGAATGGTGACTTTGGTCGTTGGGCAATGTGTGAATATTGTGAGGGCGTGCATCAGACCAGCAAGCGAACCGCCGACAACAACGACATGTCGCAATTGGGAGGGATGTGACATGATCGATGTCTTTTGCAACAGTTGTTGATGAGAAAGGAGAAGACAGAGTGTGGTGAAGAGTCCACAAGGTACAATAGCAATATATAAAATTCGGTTAACACGTCATTGCGATATACATGCCGCTTCGATCATCGCAAAGAAGGTAGTCGACCAAGGTCAGAAACTCCACCGATAGTGAGAACCAGTCTTTTCTTCTTGTGAGCGCTGCTCCAGTGCACAGAACTAATCGAGTATGGCTTGCGGTCGTGAAAAGCCGATCTGCAAAGCATCTACCGTAAAAGCGTCGTAGGTGACTAACGACACGATGCCCATCATGTTGTAGAGGACTCATTTCGGGGTTTGAGAGAGCAGGTGGTCCTTTCTCTAAACGGGGTGATTTGACATGTTTATTAAAACAGGATTGTAATCGTCTTGCGTAGCTGTAATGTCTGTGGCAATCTCTTGTGCATTCGAATTTGCACAATTCGAATTTTGATTTAACGATGCGAAATCGCGTTACTTCGTCGTGTCTCTGTTCTACATTTGGGAAACATGATATACGATCGCGTATATAAAAGAGTTTGGATGCTATTACTTGTACATAGGAAAATGTGCATCTGCTGCTCCAAGCAGGTGGTATGATACATGCGCTTTGACCTCGGCCGGTGATGCCAATGTTGGAAGAGCGTAGACGATATTCTGCTTAAGCGAGCCACTCGCCAGCGACCCATCTGTTGACCATCTCCAAGGAAGCGACAGGTTGGTCGTAGGGAACCATATGTCCTCCGCCGTCAATTCTGAGGAATGTAAAGTTTCCGGAGCTCTTGATGGCACCGGCAACGGAGCCGTCTTTGAGGAGGGTGTAGTCCTCGAGGGGGGCCTTTTTGAAGTCTTTGTGGCCAGGCCACTCAAGAGCCTCGGTCCAGGCTTGGTTTCCAAGCCAGTTCTACAAATTTTTGTTAGCGATAGAGATGACAGCGCAGGATAGGAAAGTCTACCCACACAAATAAAATCTCTCGAACCAGCATAGATGAGGACAGGGATCTCCTTAAGGATGCCAGGGACGAGACGGTGGAAGGGTTGCATCCAGTCACCGGCGAAGAGGAAGTTTCTGTTAATGTCAAAGTTGCAGGAATCGTACTTGCTAACCTCAGCGCCGAGAGCCTTCATGACCTCGGGCTTGTTGAGGTACTCGCTAATCCAGTCGAGCTCGTCGTAGCAGAGGCTGTTACTACCGCACTTCTTGGTGATGTCGTAAGGGTTGCGACCGGTCTTTTGGTAAGGACCGATCATGGCGTTGTTACAATAGATGGAGGCAGGGACACAAGACCAAACGCTCTCGCTGTCGTAACAGCTCTGGATCAAGCTCAAGCAACGGGGCAGGGCATTGTCCATGGCCTGGCACTGTTGAGCGTCGAGAACGGCGGGAGAGCCACCCTCGCCACAAGCCATAGGACGGTACTCAGGGTACTGGGTAAGGCCATCGGTAAGACCGTTGCCGATGAGAACGGACTGAAGGTTAATGTTACGCTTCTTGTGAGAAAGGATCTCGGAGGCGAAGACGGGAATGTAGTGACCAGCGTAGGACTCGCCAGAGATGTGGAAAGGCTGGCTAGCGTACTCGGGGAACTGCTTGAAGAAGAGGGTCAACAGAGCGTAGACATCCTTGCCGGCAGCGACAGTGTTGGTGACAGAGCCGCCACTGTAAGAATAGCCGACGTTGACGGGCTGGTCAAGGAAGATGACCGAGGCGTTGGCGTTCCATGACGAAGGGTTGTACTTGAGGCTGCCATCCTTGTTGATGGATGAAGGGCCAAGCTCCATGAAGAGACCGGTCAAGGACGAGCAACCAGGGCCGCCGTTGAGCCAAAGAATGACGGGATCGTTCTTGGGGTCGTTGCGGGACTCGAAGAACCCTATATCGTGTTAGAGCTAAGCTAGCTCGAAAGGCGGACAGGCGATCGCCACTTACAGTAGAACAAGTGCTTGTCATCCTCTTCATCGTCAAGATAACCGCTGTATTGCTTGACCTTGTCAACATTGAGATGGCTGGGGTCAACCTTCTTGGTTCTCAGGCTGTAGTTCTCGAGCTTGCCCTCAATCTCTCTCTCCTTCTGGCCCTGGGCGTTCTCGACCCAGACGCTCTGGACGTCGGCACCCTTCATGATATGGTCCCACTCGTTGTCATGCTTGCGGGAGTGGGGCTTGGGCAGCGAGAAGAAGCTGGTCTGGTCCATGGCTTCGGGGAACATGAGGGCGACCTCATCCCAAACCTGGCGAGCCTCGCCGGTCAAGGACTTGAGAGACTCCTGCAAGTTGTGCAGAGGCTTAGACCACGCCTCAGAAGCCTGCTTGGGGGCCTTGAGGATGGACTGGCCAGGAGTGACAGCAGCCGTGGCGGCTCCGATCAGGGAGGCGTATGCGGCGACCTTCATGGCGGCGCAAACAGATGGGGATGATAGCTGTGGAGCTAGTTATGTGACTTTGTGCTATCAATGCAGCACGCAAACGGTAGATTGGTCGAAAGAACGAGAGGAGAGAAGCAGCGGACCTCGAGGTTATCAAGGGAGGGCAGGTGCGTGGAGGAAGGAGGAGAAAGAGGGTGCCTGAACAGCGGGACGGAAAGCATCAAGGTGCCTGGTGAATCATGTCATGTGCTCCTTCCGTATCGGGAGCTTATCGTTTCCCCAGTGACGTTTTCGCCAGCGCCCGTCGCGCTGAACGGCTTTAGCAGCCTTTGCATGCCGGACTTGGGTTGCAAGAATTATCCCAGCCTCTTTTCGATAATACATCCATCATCGTCCCACTATCAGAATGCCGTCGGCTCAGATTAACCAGGTACGCCAAATCTCATCTTTCAACTTTGCTGTTTGCTAACAGCCCTGTGCAGCCGTCAAACCAGATCAGGCTCACAAATGTCTCTCTTGTGCGCATGAAGAAGGGTAGGTTCCATGTTCCCTTGCACGCCGTCTATCTTCGTGTCGCGCATTATATTCATATCTACCCGTCGAATTTTGTGCTCATGTTTCTTAGGCAAGAAGCGTTTCGAAGTCGCATGCTACAAGAACAAAGTCCTCGAATGGCGCTCAGGCGTCGAGACCGACCTTGACAATGTCCTCCAAATTCCGAACGTATTCCTCAACGTCTCCAAAGGCCAAGCTGCTCCCTCAGCAGACTTGCAAAAGGCCTTCGGAAAGATGCCCTTGAACGACGTCATTCTGGAAATTCTGAACAAGGGAGAGCTACAGGTTGGCGAGAAGGAACGACATGCCCAGTTGGAAAGAGTGCACGCCGAAGTCATCGACATTGTCGCAGGCAAGCTGGTCGACCCCAAGAGCAAGCGCGTCTACACTACTGGTATGATCGAGAAGGCACTAGATCAACTCAGCAGTCAGAGCGGAAAGGATACCACCACACCCAGCGCAAGCGCTAGTGGCACTGCGACACCCGTGGAAGGCGAGAGCCATGCCGAGCACAAGTCCAAGCCCATGTGGACCGGTGTTGTAACCACTCGTGACGCCAAATCTCAAGCACTGAACGCTATGAAGGCTTTGATCGCGCATCAGCCCATCCCCGTTGCTCGTGCAAGAATGAGATTGAGAATCACATGTCCTACATCGGTCCTGAAACAAGCAGTCAAGAGCGCTCCCAAACCTGGCGATGATGCAGAAGGCGAGGCACAGTCAAAGGGTACAGTCAAGGACAGGATTTTGGGTTATATTGAGCAGGTCGAGAGTCAGGACATGATGGGCGAAGAGTGGGAGGTTGTCGGCTTCGTCGAGCCCGGAAGCTTCAAGCCTCTCAGCGAGTTTGTCAGCGGACAGACAAAGGGCAGAGCCAGAGCCGAGGTTCTGGACATGGCTGTCATGAATGAAGGCGACTAAGAGAGTGTGAACGATGCGTGGTTTGGTCTTCCTGTCATTGCGTTTGTAGCGAACATACCCCGGGAGTTTGGTCTATTAAAAGTGCTTCATTCTTGCTCGGTTTTTGAGTACTTTGATCCTGACTTGCGTGCTCTCTTTCCACAATTATATCAACATGAAAAGAATCGATCCTTCTGATATTGATTAAGAGAAACATATCGACCGCCGAGAGCTCGGTCTGGGATTCTAGACCTTCTGCTGTGATTTCTGTGCCCATACATATACGCAACTTCATGACCGAGACATGTTTATCACTGTGTTTGTGCTGCGAGGGCTTTTTGTAGGATTTCGTTGATTGTCTTGATTCGTAATCACTCTGCAAGAAGTTCGAAACGTTGGATCGGGGCGGCAAGGAGCATTGTGTTTGTCAACGAGAAAGAAAAGGATTTTATTTTCTTCAACAGCACAATGTCATTGAGAGCGGACCACCACAACAACCATAGTCTTGCGCCATATCCATGAAGAAAGCCGAGAGCAGACTGCCTTGGTATTTTTGATTCGGCTGTAAAACGCTGCACCACCACACGCCCCAATATCGTTCCGGGAAAATGCTGTAGGTTGCGAGTCGTTTACTTCTTCTTGCTGACACCGACGGTGCGACCACGGCGGCCAGTGGTCTTGGAGTGCTGACCACGGACGCGGAGGCCCCAGTAGTGGCGGAGACCTCTGTGGGCACGGATCTTCTTCAGTCTCTCGAGGTCCTCACGGAGCTTGGAGTCGACACCGTTGGCGAGGACCTGGAAGTCCTTGCCGTCGACAATGTCGCGCTGTCTGTTGAGGAACCACGAGGGGATCTTGTACTGGGTGGGGTTCTGGATGATGGTGACGATACGCTCGAGCTCTTCGGAAGTGAGCTCACCGGCGCTATGATGCTCGTGTTAGATGCGACTTTTCTTTCCTGTCCGTCCGGGGGCGAGATATGCGTACCGCTTGCTGAGGTCAACATCGGCCTTCTTGCAGACCAAGTTGGAGTAGCGGCGACCGACACCCTTGATCTTGGTCAGGGCGTACATGACCTTCTGCTTGCCATCAACCTGTAAAATGTCATGTCAACACTGTTCTTCTCTGGTTTCATGTCGGCCTCGAAATGCGTGCGCCTGCGACTCTCCGTGTCTACACATGGACGAGGGCAGAATTGGGTATTGGATGGTGCGCGGGATCGAGGCGGATCGTGGGGATGCGTACGTTGGTGTTGAGCAGACGCAGGATGAACTGGAAGTTCGACTTTTCTCCGGAGACGAGCGACATCGTGGCGGTTGATGAGCGATGTTACTGTTTGGGCGGCGCGAATACAGGTCTCTCGAGGTGCTGAGGATTTTCCAAAATGCAAGCGACGCGCGCAGTGCGGTGCCAAGCCCGAGCTAATCGCGCTCTTGGCGTTTTGCTTCCCCAGCCCTTCACTTGTCGACCGACTCCAGAACATCACCCTTGAACATCACCACCCTTGAACATTACCAACCCTTGAACATCACCACCCTTGAACATTACCAACCCTTGAACATCACCAGGAGAAAGTATTGATGCGTGAATTGCCAAAGACTTCTCTCTCATAGCATTCATCGAGTAGCACCTCAGTATCGGATTTGCACCCTTAAACCAAAGTTGCAAGTTCCAACATGCCATCAGCAGTGATCATCCCTTCATTGAATATTGCAGAGGTTTAAGATTGATCAGGTAATTACCGAGCGCTCATAAGAACTGGCGAAGCAATGGACGTGTAGTGTAACAGGCCGATCTCGAATGTCTCAATATCGCTATTGTACATACCTTCTGGCTCAAACGATTGCTGACAGATGTTGGAACAGGCTTTGAAAAGGAGTTGAAAAGCAGTTGGAATGTCACGTCGTCTGAAAAACAACGTTAGGCAAAAGAGAATAGTGATTTCAGATGGTTCATTCGTCATTAGCTAATATACATATTCTGCTTGATCTCCCATTCGGATCTGCATCTCAACCCTCAAATGGTCGGATTATAGGGACTATAATACAAGAATGCCAGCGCCCTGCTTTCAGGTCTGTGTCGTCATTCGCTCCGAGTGACAGTTGCCACTTGATGTATCTGCTGAGGCGTCCCATCGTTAGATGACGAACTTTTCAGGATGGCATGCTCCAAAGTCTGCTCTGCTGGGGGCATCCTCGCGCACGTAGACGCTGACGCTCTTGTCAGCACACTTGAAGACACCATAGCCTCTCTCGTCGATGGTGACAGTGTGACCAGAATTTCCGAGCACATCAGTCCAAGTCTGACCAACTTTAGCGGGACCAACGAACATGCTGCTCTTAGCAGCATTTCCGATGCTCATGATAACAGCGCAGCCATCGGCTCTGTCCCAGGTACCGTGGCGAACCCAACCAATCGAAGTTCTACTCTCGAGATAGTCGGTTTGCTCACCGTAAGCAAAGAGTTTGCGGCTGAGGACAAGAGTGGGCAATTTGCCTTCGCAGGCTGCCGAGGCGGGGTGGGGACCCTTGATTCCGTAGACATCGCCCCAGAAGACGCAGGGCAGGCCTTCACGGCGCAACAGCATGATTGCGTATGCTAGAGGTTTGAAGTAGGGTGCGACGGGAGTCTCAACGGTTTGACCTGGCTGAGTGTCATGGCTGGTTACGAGAGTCTGTGTGTGCTTGTTAGTGATGATGCACTGAGGGGGGGAATGGAAGAATTCGTACGACTGCATTGTTGGGTCGGTGCTGGATCAAGGCGTTCTTAAAGACCTTTCTCAAGTCGACGTCGAGCTTGCTCTTTGCCATTGAGATTTTGGCAAAGTTGCCCAGAAGCGGGATGTCGTAAGCGTAGACGCCCTGTCCCATCCTGTCCATCCACTGGAGGATCTTGGAAACATTCCCGCTATAGAACTCGCCCATGATGAAGAGATCGCGGTGCTGGCGCTTGGCAGCCTCCTTTGCGATGCGGATCCATTCATGGGTGAACATCCAGCTGAAGTGAGGCACGGCGTCCAGTCTGAAGCCATCGACGCCAATCTCGCTCACCATCCAATCGCCCCAATTCTGGACGTCTTCTCTGACTTCGGCGTTGGTGTAGTCGACGTTGGAAAACATGAGATAGTCTCCGTTGCCCATGCAGTCGTCCACGTCGGTAGCCCAGTCCTTCTTGCGCCAGTTGGGGTCCACGGGGGCACCAGGGCGCGGAAGTGTCTCTGGTGCATCGACAATCTTGTAGACGGCGTTCTTCTCGGTGCGCTGGTCCCAGTCGGTGCCATTGAAATGCTGCCAGTGCCACTTCAAGCTGCTGTAGCGGTCTCCGCGACCAGGGAAGTAGTAGTGGATCCAGGGTTCGATCTTCTTGGGGGCGCATGTCTGGATTCTGTGGTCTGTAACGTCTCAATTAGCCCGTGTTTCGCATGTGGCAGCTCTACACATGCGTACCTCCACGATCGACCTCAACGGCCCAGCACTCCTCTTTGGCGTCTCCCGCAGTCTTGTGGTTCAGAACAGCGTCCCAGATGACCTTGACTCCCAAGCTCTTTGCCTTGGCCATCATTTCGTCTAGCTCTTCTCTGGATCCCCATTTTGTTGCGCGTGTCCACTTCTGGTCAAATTCGCCGAGGTCCCAGAGATCGTAGCAGTCGTACCCGTTCCCCTGGGGTGAGTTGGCCTTACAGCCAGGCGGGAGCCATAGTGAAGTGATGCCGAGGTCACACAGTGTTTGTACGACCTCTGCGAGACGGTTCCAGTGGTCGCCGGGCGTGTGCCATTCAAAGGCTTGGAGGAGAGTTTGGTTCTGAGGTGTCGGTGTTCCTGTCTTGCCGGTTTGTGCTGGTTGCACCGCCGGTGCGCCTCCGCTTGTGGATGCTACGTCATGGTCAACACTTCGCCAAAATTTCGTTTCGGCACTTCGTAGAACTTACTCTTTGTCAAAGAGTCCAGTCGACTCTCGACCTTTTGAAGTTTGCTGCGGAACCAAGAAGAGGACATGCTTGCGACGTTGATCAAGAAACTAGAAGAGAAGGCCTTCAAGATCAAGTCGATGTTTCGGGGTGTGTACGGACCAACTTATTTATGTTTGCTGGACTCGAGTCATTGATGCCTTAATTTCACCTGTAGTACTCCTCACTGATTCTTGGTGTTCCAAGTGAGTCGGGAAGAGATGAAGGCGCAGCAAGCAGGTGTGAACAACTCAAGTGAGCCTGAATAAGCTGATGGATCAGGCAAGTGAGAGTGGTGGAGCTTGACGATGAATAAACACGGTTGAGGAGGCTTGCGTAATCATTCATGTGTAGACGAGAAGTGAAGGAAAGTACATCGCGTTATGGGGATATCAAGGTGAAAACATTAAACACTAATCGCCAATGAAAGTATCGTTGCATCAAGCAGCATCCAGCCTCCCCTTATGCTAAAATCTGTCACTTCCAGCCATCTCCTGCGGCCACGCCTGGAGTCGTCTGGCATGTAAAAATGCACAATGTTTTTCAGATCGGTATAAACGTCCGCAGAGAGCCGCTAACTACCACGCTCTCAGGGGAGGCTACCCCTAACAACGCTGAAATTGTGCTGTTGTATAGTTGTACGCGTGACAAAGCTTAGCATACGGGGGGAGAAGGAAGAGAAGAAATTACGAGTGAAAAATATAAGGAGGAATCCGAAGCGCGAGAATGGCGTATCTTGTCTTTCAATACCTGAGCTTGCCGACAAGGCCGAAGGTATATGCACATTCGCGTTCCTATCCATGTTTAGTGATTAAAGATTTGACACTGAATGAGAGGAGACAACTTACAGTCTTGTGTTGAACCATGTAGGTGTTTGCTTTTGAGGCAAGGACTCCACCAGTGTTTCCTGGTCCGACTCTGTCTTCCCACACGCTGACTGCGATACCGGTCCTGGCGACCCTCTCAAAACAACTCTCGCCCAGAGTTACATCCAACAGTGTCTCACCTCTAGTTTTGCCACTGACCAGAATGCGTTTTTCAAGGCCTACTGTTCGTGGACTTACTGGCTGCCCAGGGGGTGGCCTTGGAGGAAGTAGAATTGACAGCCGTGCTGAACCCATGTCTCTCCATTTGTTCTGTGATTCACGTATGTAAAGTCGGATCTTTGCATTTGTGATACCAAGTGGAGTCCCTTGCGACGGATCATAGACAAGCGGAGTTGATGCTCCAGAAGAGAGTGACTCGCTTGTACCACTCCGACTACCCTGTCGAGATGTGATCGTGCTCTTAGCAATGTTGAAAAGTCGGCTGTTGCCGTTAAATCTACGCAGAGCAGAAAAGGCAGTATTCATGGTACCGACAGAAGAATCTGTTATTGCAGATGGTGCTCGAGATGCCTTGGAGCGGTACGTGTTGCTTCTTCGTAGAGGATTGTGGAACCATGAGCCATTCGAAGCGCGCTGGTCGTTACGCTGATCCATCGCGGCAGACCATGTACTTTCAGTGACGGGTCCGCGTGCGTTCTGAAGAGCAATATATGTAGGGTTGTTAATTCGAGCCATGTTGATAAATGAGTACAGCACATCGCATTCTTCAGCGCTGCGAGAACGAAACATGACATTATTGCTTGCGCGTATCAAAGAGCTGGGTGTGGGAGGTGATCTTATCGAGATGTCAAGCGCTGTCCCGCGACGCAAAGGGACCAAAGGCGTGACCTCAAACGCTATCAGGGGTTGGACGCCCCTGCCTGAGGGGCTTGTCAGATCACTTCCAACTAATCCAGTTGGAACGGCGTCGTTCATGTCAAAAGCTTCAATCAGTCCTGGAGTGACAACGATAACACACTCATCGGGGTGCAATACCTCCCATGCACCGCGATCAGACCACGAGAAGATTGACGCAACAGTTTTTGAGGCATTTGTCGCCTGATGGGGAACGGTTCGATAGGGTGCTTGGGAGGCAGAATTGGATGGACCAAGTGTAGCTGTTGGCAACGATGCAAGTGATTCTGGCGGTGTCGCTTTCGCTGTCTTCTCAATGAAAGGCAAATTGGGCGACACAGCGTCCTTTGTACCTTCCAAAGCATCTTCGGATGAATCAGACGTGATAGACTCATCGTCGTCTTCGTCCTCGGGATAAGACGAATCACTCTCAGTTGACGACGGGGTTGTAATCGACGGTTCGTACTCATGTTTGAGAGGGGAAGATGATCTACGATGTCTCTTCAGAAAGTGGGGCGTAAAAGAGGGAATGGAGAATCGTTTCGGCTTCGGAGGTGGCAAGTCCTTATCCTTGCTAGAAACATCACCCAGTATGTCATCAAAGCTGACGCCTTTAACGCTTGGTCGGCGTTTTTGCAATTTAGAAGGTGCCGAAGAAGGCTCCCTCATATGTGCAGCCTGCACTTGATCTGTACTGCCAAACAATTCAGGAGGCTGAATTGGTGAGTTTGGCTCGCTTGTTTGGCGCCTTGAAGTACGAGGGGGATCAAATGTCGGTACTGACGATACTCTGCGATGGAGCTGTGGCCGTATCTGACTTGTCGAGGCCATATAATCGTCCTCTTTCTCAGATTCGTCAGATGAGATCGTTGACGAAGGCATCCAAACGCTGTACTCGTTTTTGGACTGCGAAAGAGTGGATTGGCTCGAGAACGAGCTCAAAGTGGTCCCAGTATTGGACCTCGACGTCTGATGAATAGGTCGCTCTGGATTAACTCGGGTCTCTTTCTCAAGAGGGAAATGTAACAAAGACCGAGATGAGCTGGGTGACATAGGCGGAGACGATCTGTGGCGTGTTGCTTTTGATCTTCGCAGGCCAGAGACATCTGCCGAACACACATCACTGACAACGGATATCGACTCTCGAAGCTGTGAGCTAGGCAGGGCAGAGGCCCTTTGAACCTCTCTGGGGCTTGAGGGGACAGATTCATGTTGTGGTCTGCTGTCTGGCATGGACGGATCAGACGCTCTGCCATAATCGGAGGCGGCCGTGGCTGCGTCCTTCACACCGTGGTCAGAAACCCAGCTCCTTGATGAAACCGGTCTTTCGCCGATCGGTATCTCGATTTCTTTGGTCCAATCACCACTTCGACGCGCAGGGCTCGCAACAGGTGATATAGCCCCTTGTGATTGGTAGCTCAAAGGTTTCTGAAGATTAGCAAGGAAGCTAGATTGCCTTGCCAGAGATGGAGGAACAGGGCTGAGCCCAAGCATATCCACCCACTCAGGCCCTGTGGACTCATCACCGGCGTGTAAGGACAAGAGTTCATGCCAGTCCTGACCGTTAGAGTTCCGTCCCCGAATCATCATGACTATATCTCCGGGACCAGTACCAGCTCTTGCAGAAACAGTATTTCTGCTCAAAGGAGGGAAGAGCAGCCAGCGGCCTGTGTCTGAGACTTCGCAGATGAGGACATCTCCACCGTTTCCTCGACCTGGAGAGTCATCGCGTATCACAATCTCAATCCTGCAATCCAACTGCTGACCGCTGGAGTGGATGATATTCAAGTCGAAGTAGTCTCTTGCATGGACACATCGAGTGGCATCGATGCTCACACCTTTGAGTAGGGCGAGACTCTGTGGATCTCTGGCGCGAGTGGGATCGATGCCCGCTGCCGCCTCATCTTCTAGACGAGCCCGTTCCTCGTTGGATCTCCGGCGGGCCTCTGTCACCAGCTCTTGGTACTTGTCGGACATTGTACTCGCCAAAGAGGATGGGGCAAGGAAGTTGATGCCCTAGACTTGTCAGTATCTCGACAACACGTAGTAAGTAGTGAATCTTGTTCATATATACCTTGAACGTTTTGGCGAGGTACTTGAGACGTACAAGGGGCCTCTTGAGTAAAAACGCAACATCCACTCTCTCGCCATCGCCATTGATTAAGTCGCCATCGCCGTTCCTTAGCAGCCCGTCGTCCCACCGACTACTAGAGTTAGTGTCAGCAGGTGCAAGATTGACCACGACATCCTGGAATCCCATCCTCCACGCCTTTAGATAGTCTGAGTAAATGCGAGTAGCTCCTTGAGCCCATGACAAAAGCGCACTGTTATCACTCTTCGGAACTCGACGATGGTGCGCTTTTAAACGTTCAAGAGCAACGCCCATATCTACGATAGGCTTCGTGATAGTCGCGTCATCTGTAGCGGAACGACCGAATAGACCAGCAGCAACTGCTGAGTCTGACTTGGAAAGGACGCATGACAGAAGGACAGGAATAACTCCATCCACCAAGGTGCGAAGTTCCCGCTGATATTTGACCTCATCTGCGGTAAATTCGTTCCAGAGATCTTGAAGCGTTGCCTTCTCGAGTCTCGTCCGGTTGGTTCTAATACTACGAGCTGAGACAATGCTCTTAGCATCACCCATGGGCAGTGATAGAACAGACATGAGGTCATCATGGCGAGTCAATCTACGCTTGAGCCCACTGGTGCTTCTCATGGATCCGGGATGCTCCGGCACGATTGTATCTTGCTCGGAAACCTCTGATAGGGTTGCAGTCTCTTGCAACGTCTCCGCTGAAGCGATGGTGGACAGTCGTTTCCCAGTCGTGGGGAATCGGCGCCGAAGATTTGCACCTGGCGCGTGTTTGCTCATATGAACGTCTGGAGGCAAGGTGTTGATAGGTACTGAAGATGTAGCATAAGACAAATCCTCACTGCAAAAGCTTGAGGGTGTAGACTCAGATATGGTACCAAGAGTCTCCTTCGGTCCAAGAACTTGTTCGGAAGGGCTTCGAGATGCGATTCGACCAGTAGCTTCTCTGTCGTTGTTATGAACACCTGGAGCAGCGGAGTCCTTCCGCTTGGATAGGTCCTCTTTGCTCGATCTCTTTTCCGACCGGCGTCGTGGTGCTGCAGTAACTCTATCATCGTCCTTGTGTTGCACAGAGTTGTCCGAAATGAACGGATCAGGGGTACCACCAAGCCATGCTTCGATCCTGTTCCCAAAGACTGGCACTGTCGCGGGTGCTGCGTTGGAATGAGACTGTCCAACAAAGTTTTCCGCTTTTGGATTATCGACTGAGACGTCTTTCGGATCAAGCGTTTGTGGAACAGTAGATGCCACTCGTGGTTGCTTTCGAGTTCGAGCATTTCGAGTGCTGATACTGTCATCCGGGTCTAAAGTCTGCGCAATGGACCTGTTGTCCGTCTCTGCTTCAGAAGCCGTGGGCGAACCATGGCGGCGACGTAACCTGCGTCGACGGTCCGAATTGTCGCGGCTTACTTCGCGAGCACTCCTTCTGTCTTTGTCTTTTCTTGGCTCATCTTTGATGATCTGGTCGAGTTCATGTCGTGATGTACGCTGTTTCGAGCCGCCTGAGCTGTTGGGTCGATCACTGTCGCTTTTGGGTGTGCGTTCCTTGGGACGTGTGCTGGGGGTTTCTTTCATAGGTGTCACTCGGATACCGTCGTCATCTGGTCTCATGGGCCTAACTCTGATGCCATCGTCGTCCTTCTTTAACTTCGGAGAAGGCTCATCAGTCTTGTACACGGTAGTTCTCTTGATGGTATATGATTTGGGGTCCGACTTGGGCGTGGCATGTGGTGTTTTGGTAGGTGAGCGGTCTTTGCGCCAGTGAGCATCACTGACCACACGCTTTATTGGCGCGCCAGCATGTTTAATATCCGAATCCAGGTCGTTCCGAGGGGTACTCTTCTTTCGGATCCAAGCTTGTCGCTCTGCGTCCAGCTCTCGGGGCGTCAAAGGTGATTTGGTTGGAGACGACTGTCGGCCTCTCTTGTCTGAGTCCGTCCGAGGCTTATCCTGTGGGGGCTTACTCGTCCTTTTGGCTGGCTTGATTGCCTCGGATTCGTTGTCGTACTCGACCGTAATCACATTGTCATCATCTTTTGCAAGCGCGACTCCGGCGCTGTCAGCCTGCCATTTGCAAACTCGTTGGCGAACTTTCTCCGTATCGTATGGGCCGGTTTGCTTCCCGATGTCAAGGTCGCCTTTCTTCATGTGTGATCCCGTGCTTTGAATCGACAGTTCCGTATTGAAGGGATTAACTATGTGCCAGGTGTGTCGCTACTGGGGATTGGCGATCAGGGACAATGTACATGGAGAAGGTTGCTCAATTGCGGAATTGAGTATCAGTCTAGGCCAGAGCGAGCAATTGTTGCATGAATCTACCTGGCGACACTGATGTGCGCCTGCGGAAAAAGTGATTCGAGGGTTTGGGCAGTGAGGTTGTGCTATCAAACATGTCAGCAGTCATCGCACACTCAATTGCTCATGATCGGTTTCGATATGCATACGGTTTCAACGGCGAACGTGGAGAGAGCTGGACCCTGACGGCATGTGGCATGTGTCAAACGGCGGGGAAAATGGTCCTTTGTTGTCACAGCACTTCAGGCCTGACCGAGTACAGTGATTGACGATAGAGCTCGTGAACGGAGCAAAACCTGGACGGCGCATGGACTGTGGATGAGGGCGAGGCTTTGTGTTTACACACCCCGGGTCGGAAGGTGCGACCGCCAGCCGCGCATCCACTCAATCCCAGCCCTTCGCAAACGAGGCCACTAATTAACTACCTGATGCATCTGCATCTTTTGCCTTTTCCTGCCGGACAACCTGGCTAAACCTGATCCAAGCCTACTTGCAACAGTGCACTCGTTCTCGACAATTCTTTAGTCATATATCATCCGACTTTGATATGTTCTTTCTGACACGGTCGCACATCACCAATTCCTTGACAACACACCGGATGGCAGAAAATGTCTGTGCGTATCTAAAAGGTCGACAGTCCAGCTTTGATCTGATTAAATATATGCAACTACACATTAGCTCATTCTCTCTATCGACACACACTCCCTCGCATTCTATTAATCGCCTTAGATGGTCTTTTTCGAGTCTTGAGACGCCTGGACTTGTCGAATGGCGTCCGCGCTGGTCCTGATACTATTGTATAAGAGTACTGCATCACTGTCAACAATGTCCGATCCCAACAACAAACTGCCGATCCAAAGTGCTTACCACCAGGTATCACAATCCAGAAAAAGTTGGCACCAAAGTAGTATCCCCAGAAGTAGTACGCCTCTGGTCGCGAATACTCGATGCCTAGGTAGTAGTGATCTGCCATACTGGTTGCATAGTACAGCATGTCACCATAGCATTGCCCAAGACTCACTGCCGCTTGCAATGGGTGCCTCAATGGATGATCGATTGCAATCAGCACCGCAACTACAAAGCTCAATGGGCCCCAAAGTACCTACGGCGAGTTTCTTAGTTATGCCGCTGCTACCGAATGAACGAGGAAGAGGGTCAGAGCAAAACTTACAGCAGTCATAGCCTCAACACAGAAGACAAATGTATTTTGTGTCAAGTATCTCGAGTCCGACAATGCGTACTCCTTCCACAGCTGCCCGAAGAAAGTCTGCAACCCTCCCAAATTCGCGTTGTTGTACGCAAAATAGCCTACAAGAACAGTCAATCTTCTTGGTTGCGCTCCAGCAACCACGTTTTGGACGCACCTTCAAAGAACAAGTGTATGCATCCACACAGCACAAACCACATGACCGTGAGCAGTTCAGAGGTAGGCAATCTTGGATTCACCTTTTTGACAGCGAGATATGTCAACCCAAAGATGGCAACGCATCCGGCTACGAAAGAGCCCAAGAGCGACAAAACAGTAGATTCATTGGCCGAATAACCGACAATGGTTGCATCTGATGGATAGTAGGGGTGTGCGGCCTCATAGCCAGTCATGTTGTTCATCAAAGCCTGGAGAGGTAAAGATATAGTAGAGTCCCCAGAGCCCGCCATTGGACACAGAGAAGCCTTGTTGAGCAGATGGCAAAAGGAAAGAGACCAGAGACGAGAGTCGAATGGAAGGAAGTCCAAGGACAAAAAGAACATTAGTTTCGATGAGACCCGAGATCATAATTGCCGGTCAAGGCACCCAACACACAACGGCGTGTATTCAATCATAAAATCACTTCAAACAATGATGACGAATCGACGATACCATCACTCGACCATTTTGCACGCTATGGATCAAGGTTGACAAATCGGAAGGACAGGGAATGTGATCGGCCCGCGAAGGTGCCTGAGATCGATCGGATGGGGCTTGATAATGCGCCACGCTGATCAGATCATGGGAATCGCTGAATTCCATACCGTCAGGTCTTGTGATTTCTCATAGGGAGCACAGAAGCAGAAACAAGAAGCCGGTGTACGAGTAGGTATTATTGTCTCGAAATTGTTTGCTGCGAGAGAATCTTTTGCAACCCCAGGTTTGAACGGGCAGATGTCATTGCGCATGGCTGGGATTCCCGGAGAGGAGGTCCGTCGACTGGTATTTAGGTCGAATCAAAGAAGACTTCTCTCACCACATTCTGGGGATCTGTCACAAATGTAGCTTCAGAAATGCACAATCGTGTTCAGTCCGAGTGTCATGCCAATCGAAAGCGTGACAAGCATATCGTCACTATGGTCGGCCGCGCTGACCACGAAAGCACCTTGTGTCTCCGCAACCTGCAAGTTCGAAGATCTGAATGTAAACGCACAGCTGCAGCGTTTTGCTGCGGAGTGCACGAGATATAAGACAGTTTCCGTGACCAATGCCGATATTCTGTTGAAATCCTAGAGTTGGCATAAACGAAACGGAAGAGGCCTCATCAAGGAGGGCGAAAAGATGTGCATAAAAGTGGTCATTTCCAACGCTCAAACTGCACTGTATCCGCCACGACTGCTATGACCCTGAACCATACCAACGATTGAACGTCCCCAGTCCTTGACAGTATAAGGGAACTCCCGCCAGAAATCGGCATGGGGAACAGAGTCAAAGCCTTCTGCGCCGTACTTGCTGCGGTTCAAGAAAGAACCCATGATCAAGTACGTTGCGATCAGCAAAAAGGCGCTGTAAGGAACATTAGCAAAAGCGCAGTTTCGAGGATCAGCGAATCTTACATGATAAGGAACCAGGTGAAAAAGCCCCAGTGACTGCTGGACTTGTTGCCAGAAGAGGGCTTGTGTTCTGTCATGCCTTCGCAGGCGTATTTTGTCTTCCACTGCAACCGCAGGACATCGAACTCATTATCACCCTCTCCCTCGGACTTGTAGCTGACGAGCTGAAGACTTGCATCCTCGGCAGGCTTTTCCTTGTCGTCCTTCTTATCATCCGTATCGTCGCGCATCAGCAAGCCTGCAACATTTTCCTCCTCAAGCTTATCGCGCGAGTCACCCTCAGCACCCTCAAGTCCGGTTCTGTTGCGATCACATTGGAACTCGATAATTGCCTTTTGCTGGCGACCATTGGACTTTTCGAACGGGTATTTTCCTCCGTGTAGCTCAACTCTTAAGCCTTCCTTGTTCGCATCATCGTGGGAGGCTGAGTTCTTCAGGCGGGTCCACTCCGGGTCCAGGAATCTGCCATGAGAGCCTGCATACTGGCCGGCGATAGGGATGACTCTCCTGATGGTACTAGAGTTGTCGGCAAGATTGTAGTCGTATTCAATACCACAAGCTATGACGCATGAGCACCAGAAATAAGAACAGAGGTAGAGTTACAAACCGTATGTGCCAGTCTGGCATTCGTTGTCTTTGGGGACGCCTTTTGTCCTCTTGAGCGGGTTACAGATGTCGATGGTAAAGGTGGTGTTGGAAAGGCTCGGGGGCGTTTCTTCGATCAGATGCACAGCATGGGGACCGGCAAGTTCGGAAAGGTCGAAGTGCTGGTCTTTGACCAAGACGTCCTTGCAATCAAGGGTGATAGCACTGGTGGAAGTTGCGGAGAGGAGAATCAAAGCGGGTAACGACCCGAGCATGCCGCGTGCCCACATGGTTCTGAGGACTTGTCAGAAAAGGTCGCCGATGTGGATTTCCGCAAAGTAGATGGACCGCCTGCGGTAAGACGGGCGAAACAGAAGGGCAGAGAAAGAAGGAGAAGGGGAAAGTATGAGCTGTATAGGAAATTAGAGGAGATTGGAGATTGGAGATTGGAGATCGGAGAGAGTGACAAGACGGCAATATGGCGCGCCAAGAGCCGGCTGGGACCCGCAATGAGGAGGAGAGTGCTCTCTCTAGACTCTAGCATCACACCTGTGTCCTCCCACATCTGCCACGACCAAGGCATACACCCAACACGCACCATGTCTCGTCATGCTCGCATCGAAGAAGTGTCGGACAGCGACTCGGAGCCGTCCGAGATGGATCCCTCGGACTTTGACCCTGGCCTTATGCAGTCCATCATCCAGCCCGCCAACATTCCATCCACTGCGCCTCAGCAATCGCAACAGCAGCAACCTGTCCTACAGCCTCACTTTCCTGGCCGTCCCCCGCCAGATCAGAACGCCGAACTCGAGCGTACCAAGCACTACCAATGTCTATACCCCATCTACTTCGATTCAACTCGCTCGCGCGCCGAAGGAAGAAGGGTTGGAAAGAATGAGGCTGTCGCAAACCCCCTAGCCCAGGACATCGCCAATGCCTGCTCGCAGCTACCTGTCGGTGGTCGCGTTGTCTTCGAGCCTGCAAAGACACATCCCAAGGATTGGGCGAACCCTGGCCGCGTGCGTGTCTTGGTCAAGGAGGATGGCAAGCCCTCAGGGAACGGTTCCATCAAGAACAGTGCGCCATCCAGCTGACTCCACGTGAACGTCCCAGAACTAACCTCACACAGAGCATCAACTATACAAACTAGTCGCCGATTACCTACGGGCACATCCCACCACAGAAGAGTCGCCCATGCGTATGCGCATTGCCGGCCTTCCACCACCGACCAAACCCATCCCGCCGCCAGCTGCACCTAAAGGTTGGAAGATGGGTACGATATTACCATTACATTCGCCCGCTCTGAGCGGTGGAGGCGTCAACGAAAACTACTTTAAGGATATGATGCAGGAAATGCAAGGCATGCAGGGCCAGCCAGGTATGCCAACCCTGCCCGCCGGTATGGAAAGCATGTTTGGCGGAGGCTCCCCTGCGCCTGAGCCACCCGTTTCAAAGAAGAAGGACAAAAAGAAATCCAAAGCCTAAACGCCTAGCCAGTTCCTGGAATGCCCAAGCACCTCACACCTTTCTAATATACATAATCTTGACATGAACGCTTGATATGAACATTTACGACGTCTTGATGACCTTGGGTGGGGTCATGGGCAGCTCGGTCTTGAACACCCAATCCCAGAAGCGGCTGGTGACACCAAAGCCGTTCTCGTAATCGGCAAAGTGGTGCGCCAAGTGGTACTTCTTCAGCTCGCGCCAGTAAGCAGGGAGGCTACAAACACGTCAGTTCGAATCTTCACGAGTTAAAGAGTGATGCGACTCACGTCTTGTGATGCAAGAAGTAATGCGTCAGATCGTAGCAAATGTATCCAAAAATACCACCACAGAAAACCGCAGTGGCAGCGTTCCAGTCGTAGAAAAAGACAGCGTGTGCGAGATACCAGAAGGGTGTGGCGAGAACGAGGAAGAGTGTTGGTGGCATAACCAGACGCAGTCTATCCATAGGTAGGTAGTGGTGAATGCCGTGAAGTAAGAAATGCAGAGTAAGGCCAACGCGATTGTCAGGTAGGTATTGGTCCAGATGGAACAGGAAGCGGTGCAAGACGTACTCGACCAGCGTCCAGATGCAGAGGCCAGTGATCCAGTAGGAAGTAAGACCAACAGTGGAAAGTCCTTGACTGGAGAGGTAGGTGCCGTAGGCGACGGGAGGCACCCAAACGGTAGGTACAACCCACCAGGGCGTCTTGCTCAGGGGCTCGAGGAAGTTGCCGAACAGAGGGGCGCTGTCTCCACCCTTGTAGTGACGGGGACGGTGGACTTGTTCAAGGTAAAAATCCTTGGTGAAACCACCCCTCCATACCTGCATCAAGAGAGGCTTGTTGAGGTCGAGGAACTTGTGTGTGCGGTAATCAGATGAAGCATCCGTCTCTTTAGACAAGTCTTCTTCGCAAGACATTCCAGTGTTCTCGTACAAGGGCTGGTTGACGCCGTCTTTGCGCAGCTGCTCGGCGCCAGCCTCTGAAGGCGGAAGGGGTACAATGTCGGCTGGGTGGGTGCTATTGGTGACGGACTTCATGACAGGCTCAGTGGCAACAAAGCCGACGAGGTAGTCGTCCAGAATCTCCCAGGCAGATTCCGAGTGGAAATGGGAAGCCGTGTCGTCCATGATGTCCTTGACATCCTTGCCGCCATAATCAACAATCAGGTCGCCGCCGCCGGGATGATCCTCGAGGAAAGGAGTAATGTCGTAGACCTTTGTGCCGACAGTGACATAACAGGACTTGGAGGTGTTATGCGCGGCGACGTCGGCCTGAGGAATGGTGGGCAATGTTCTACCAGGCATTGTGTCGCAAAGAGCCGATCAGGTGTATGCCGGAGAGCGGCGGGCGGAGCGAATTGGATAGAGAAGAGAACAGGCCTTTGATGGATACGGCGATTGGCGATTAGAAGTCAAAAACAAATTGAGAGTGGAAAGAGGAAGATATAAGAGTCTCCTGAAAACGTAGGCAACAAGGTTGAAAACTAAGTGAGGTGATGGGTGGCGTGCCATGTGAGGACCCTTCTTAGGGAAATTGAAATCGGACCCAAACATCTCGCTCGGGCCGCAGCTTTCCGCTGACTCTTGCCGCTTCGTCCGCTCTTTACTGTTTACAGTATCAAATGCACATCTGCCTTGCTTCAGCTTGTCCGCCACTATTGGAGTCTTGCGGAGAGGGTCGCCGTCCTCGACAACTCGATCGTCGCATGGTAGTTTTGCAGGTCTTGTTTCTGCTCGAGAAGGCGATTACCGTTTGCTCTCATTTGTTTTTGCAGATGGAACTAGAGCGCTTCGCCAAGCAAGCTTCGCGACTTCCCTCGGATTGAATTTGCTGAGCTGCCGCCTCTCCTCTCTCTTCACTGCCGACAGCTATTATCATTTTTGATCTTGATTCCGTGTATATCCATCGTCTTCATACTGCCTATCACACTCCAATCAGAACCCACTCTATCTTTCAGCCCAACACGCGTGCCAATCACTGAAGCGCATCCACGCCGCAAGTCAGCGCAAGCCTTTGCTCCACTTAGTTTTCTTACCAACCAGACACTATGGGCGCCCTAGACATCTCCGTCGAAGAACTCCTCGAATCTGCACAGAGAGACGCTTCCGCTCAAGAAGCTCAGAATGCCACCACCAACAAGGATGATGATGGTGCCCGCTCCCGTCGCGGCACCACAGCTGATGTCGACATGAAAGACTCGGACAACGTCTCTGCTAACGGAAGCACCCGTAGTAGACGTAGAGACCGCAGCGGTGACCGCTCTTCACGCCGCCCTGATTCGCGCGATCGTCGTGAGCGCTATCGCTCCAGCGGTGGTGACTTTTACCGCGGAAACGGTCGTAACAGAACTAGATCCCCCTCAGACGACGACAGATACTACCGTCCTTCTGATCGCTCCCGCAGAGACGACGACCGCCCACGCCGTCGCGACAGAGAGCGTGGTGACCGCCGTTCGCCCCGTCGTGATCGCGGCGACTCATACCGTGGTGGACGCGCTGCTCGTGATAGATCTCCCCCTCGCCAAAGAACTCCCGAGCCCACCGACGACGAGCGTGATCGTCGCACAGTCTTTGTTCAACAACTCGCCGCTCGTCTACGCACCAAAGAGCTCGAAGCATTCTTTGCTCAAATTGGTCCGGTCAAGGAGGCTCAGATCGTCAAAGACCGTGTCAGTGGTCGCAGCAAAGGTGTTGGATACGTGGAATTCAAGGAAGAAGAGTCGGTTCAGAAGGCACTTGGCTTGACCGGTCAGAAGCTACTTGGTATCCCCGTCATTGTACAACTCACAGAAGCTGAGAAGAATCGCCAGGCTCGTGTAGCAACTGGCCAGCCCACGCAATCTAACGGCATACCTTTCCACAGGCTTTATGTTGGTAACATCCATTTCTCCGTCACCGAGGAAGATTTACGCGACGTCTTTTCGCCATTTGGTGAGCTCGAGTTTGTCCAATTGCAGAAGGAGGAGAACGGACGCAGCAAGGGTTATGGTTTTGTGCAGTATGTTACCAAGACCACCTAACATTTGCTGCTTATGCTGACCATTCTAGATATGTTGATCCCGCTCACGCAAAGGCAGCACTCGCCGACATGAATGGTTTCGAAATCGCCGGTCGCCCCATCCGCGTCGGTCTTGGTAGCGACAAATTCACCCCTGAGTCCACCGCAAGCTTATTGCAACGCTTTGGTAGCCAGAACCAGGCTGCTCAATTCCAAGGATCGTCTTTCTCTGGCGCTGGAGGCCGTGGTGCGCATGCTGGTGGTAACAACAACTTTGATCGTGCCGGCGCCCGCGAAGAAAAGGGTACTGGCGGTGCCAGTGCTCTTGACGACGCCGATGTCGGTGGCGTCAACTTTAACAACTTCAGCAGAGACTCCCTTATGCGCAAGTTGGCTCGTACTGAAGACCCTGCTCCACAGACTCAGGCCGCTTCCTCCCGCCCTCATGCCGATGCCAAAAAGAATGTCCTGCACACTCCCGCCCCCAGCCGCTGTATTGTTGTGAAGAATGCCTATGACGAAGCCACGTAAGTTTCGTTCTTCTCGCTCTATCTGACCTATATGTTGACATGTCTACCAGGCAAACCGACCCCCATTGGGCCAAAGACCTCGAGGAAGATTTCAAGGAAGAATGCAGTTCCAAATACGGCAAAGTCGTTCATATCGGTGTCTTCCGCGACAGTTCTGACGGCGAGATTTATGTCAAGTTTGCCGACATTGCTGGAGGCGATAGTGCCCTCAAGGGCCTCAACGGCAGGTACTTCGATGGCCGCACGCTGACGGCCACGCCAGTTGTTGATGCTGTCTACAACATGAATTTCCCCAAAGCTGCCAGCCTCTAGGAGTTGCCTGTCATACTAAGGAGAGAAAAGGATACTCGATGAAAAGAAAAACCATACGATGGTTCATAACTAGTGCTGACGGCGCAGATTGCGTTCTCCCACCCGAGCTAATGCTCATGGCCCACATTGGATTATGTCTGCTCAATCAAGGTATAGCCACAGCACAACTTCTTCGTCGCTTCTCATTAAGAATTGCGCACTGCTGAGCCAACAGCCCTACAGTCTATTCCGACTCATTCTGACTCGGTCTTACCCTTCTCACATAGCGTCTAGTTTGAGAGTGTTCATACGATGGTATTGCGGGAAGCAGAAAGTTCTGGCGTTCTAACGAAATGCATTCGAAGAGCATGGCAACAAAATGATTGGCAGGAGCGAGAGAACAGAAGGAAATATGAACAAAGAAAGACAGCTTGACAATGTATGTCGATTGCATAGCGAAACACAACCTGTGAATATTTCTGCACGACCACTCCTCTTTACCTATTGCCATTTTCAGTCAACTCTGTGGTACTTGAGCACCTCTATGGTGTGTGCATGTTCCCTTTTTACTTGTTTCCTCCCTCGCTCACAGTCATCTTCTCAATCCTTCTTCTCCAGAGAGCACCGACACCCCTGTCGCCGCCCAATCTAGCCAAGGTAGGCACAGGACTCAGGCCGTCCTTGGAACGATCGGCGGTAGAACGTTTAGGTGAAGCAGGGTAGATAGGGAACGGTACAGCTTCTTTAGGTGGACTGCTATCACTTTCCGCACGCCGCCAATTAAAGAGACGAAATGGTAAATCAGGGGGTAGTCCTGCAGTGTCGTGGCTTGGCGGAGAGAAAGGAGAGGAGCTGCCATCCAGGAAGGGATTTGTGACACACTCCGAATATGAGGACGAGGGCGGGTTTGGCGAAGGCGTTTTGATCGTATCTGGGGAGATGATCTTTAGGGAGGTTGTACTGGTGGGACGATGACGTGGTGTCAAGTTGGTAGAATCTTTTCGACTTGCTGTACTAACGATGCTTGCATCGAGAAGGATGTTCCTCTCCTCCCAAGTTTCTGACTGGACTTCAGGCTGACATTGTCTTCGAATTGGCTGATTGGACTGAGGTGGGGGTGCGGGCGACAACGAGGCAGAAGGAAGGCAATGCTGAGGGGCGGGTGAGCTCTGAGTAGAGTAGTATTGTTCAGGCGAGTACAGATCAGTGGAAGGATCGTGGGCCGAGATCGGTTCAGGAGGGAGCTGTTCGGGCGAGTAACGTTCAGAGACTTGCTGCCCTACTGTGACAGCTCTTTGGCGACTGTGACCTTCGCCTAAATGCTGTTTTTTGCCTCCTCCAATGGTGTTCAATCCAGTTCCATCAGAATCTTGGTGACCGGTTGTGGCAGCCGTCTGGCGACTGGACACTCTCTTTGGCTGCACATACGGCATGCCTCCTAGCCCAAGATTTCTGTCCGGTCGCTCGCTCGTAGCCTCCTTTCGCTGACGAGCCCACCTTCTAGCTTCCCGGAGTTTCGTGCCCATCTTGTCCATTTTGGCGAGAGCAGTATCGACACAGTCGACATCGCCCACGATATACCTCACCCACTCGCGACAAAAGCAGACACGAGTACTGAGCATATCCGATCTTCGCATCGAACCAAGCAGCAAGGCACCTAGGGCCATGATAACCTCCAGATTTCCTCCCATTCGTGCCAGAATGCAGGCCACGCAGCCGTCAGTCTGATATCCGTATTTGGGAGTAGGCAACCGATTGAACTTTTGCATGAAGTCGGCAGATGAAAGCCATAGCGCTTGTATCTCATCCATCAAGGCAAGCTGCTCGGTTTGAGAAGCTGACAAGCCTCCAGCGAGTGCAACAGACTGCCAGATCTCCTGGGTCCTGGTCTCAACTTCGTACCGCAAGGCGGCAAAGATGTCTTCTAATGGCTTAGCGTTGAGACGGCGATGGAGGCTGCACAAGCTGTGGTTGATGGACCAGGGTAGGAAAGATGGGAGTGTAGTAGCAGCTCTCAGCTTGGAGCCGAGAAGGGCCATGCGTTCGTTAGTGTGAGACACGTAAGTTGTCCAGACGGCTCCATCTCGAGGAGTGCTGATAGGCGGACCGTGGCAAAGGACAGAGGCCAGTTGGCTGACTTCGAAAGGAAGGAGGTCAGCGTAGCTTCTGGCACGACGGTGTGTCGGCAACATTGGTGGAGGTGCGTGCCGACGGCGAGGAATCCATCGTGCCGGTCGGTCGAGAGAAGGCGATCGAGTGAACGAGAGGTAGGAAAGAGAGGAAGATGTCGACGCCGCTGAAGAAGCTCGTTGGTGGTCGCTGAAATGGTCTGTCATGTTCTCGATGATCATGGTTGTGATGACAGGATGATCGTTTGTTGTTCGAGCGTGAAGTTACAAGATGGGGTTGCCAGTGCGAAGTTGTCGTCAATGACAAAGTTTGAATCTATGCTGGACATGCGTGCCGTCTAGAGATGCGATTCGAGTGCTTCAGGTTCGAATTTGATTAGGAGAGTTGGAAGACAATATCTTCGTGAGGACGTAGATGAAATACGCTGTGGTCCAGAGTCAGCTACCTCCACTCGAAGTTTCGCGTCCACATTTCTACAGAAATGTGTAGCATACTTGGGCTCAAAAACAAAGACAAAGACTCGCCCTGTCTTGGGTATTCTTCGAGACCCGAGTCGAATATTCCAACTCTTTTTGCCGTCATCGGGACCCGGCTAGCATTTTCTATCCGAGACACATGTCTTCCTTTGACCTCGTCTATGAACTGTGTGTCTACAGACTTCTGCAACAACGTGGACTTGAAATCTCCGTCAAATTGTGACACGGGTATTGAAGAGAACGTTTCAAGCCCATAGGGCATAATCATAGTATATGAGATACCTATCTTGACAATTGCTACCCATCCTTTCACCCCGTACCATGCATCACACAACTCCTGAGACGCTCTTGCTTAATTTGATGGGCCCTTTGGCACGAAAACACTTAGCTCGCTAGTATCGCCCAGACGCAGAAGAAACAAGATATGATCAAGGGACAGACGCTCGCTACGTCTGTCACAATGCAAGCAAAAACGAAAGTACCAATCAAAATGATTCAAACTTTTCTTAAGTAGAGGGTCATGACTCTGCATTTCAGCTGTGCCGATATTTGCAGGAGCGTCGTTGAATCGGCACCAAGTCAACCTCAGGAATTTACTCCTGATGGTGCGATGAAGTGTGATTCTAGTCGAAGGTTACAAGAGGGGGACGCGAACCGGGTATTTCTACTCGAGGTTGATGTTCCTGCCCCGCAACATCATTTGGTTCGTTTATTCAACACAGGAGGACGAAAAATGCCTCGTGAGAAGTGTGAGTGTGGGTGTGGCGTAAAACATGTCTCAGCGTCCAGGAACGGTCCAAGCATTGAAACTCTGCATTGAGCTTGACCGCACTTGGTGCCCGTATTGCATAGGGTTGGCGCTGACGCAGAAAGAGCAGACGTGTGCATGTTGTGAGGGATCGAGACCAACGCAACCAGAGTGCGAATACATGGCACAGAGGTTGCATTGGATCATCCTACCATCGTCAAATGGAATTTGGCAAATGCATCGTGTCATGGCACTCATGTCGTTCGTGAATTGTTGTTGTTGTTGTTGTGCGGGAGGAGCAAAAGAAACGGGGGTGTAATCCATGGTGAAGGAGCCGCGAGGATCAAAGACGGGCGCTGTTGAGGTTGCCGTTGGATAGCTGACACTATGCGACTTTGCGTGTGTATGTGTGTATCCTTGGTTGTTTGGAGGCAGTTGCTGGGTCTGTATCTGTTGGACATGCTGCATGTGTTGGGGCCTCTGTGGCCGAGGTTGCTGTATCTGTTGAGCTTGGACGGATAATTGTGGTTCTGGCGGCTGGTATGTTTGCTGTAGTTGGTGTACTTGCTGTAGCTGATGAGGACGTTGTGGTTGTGACATCTGTCGGGGTCTTGAGACGGTGGAAGGCATGGTATCTGAACGGACTGCGCGATTGACTTGAACTGTGATATAATCAGTATAAGCTTGGCTGAAAGGTCAACGGCCTGGCTTACCGGGTGGAGAGACGCGGTTTACAGCGGCCTGGCGAAGGGCGGATCCAGCGTCGGTCTGCGTGTGCATGTCGTCCTTGTTGAGATCCATGGCGGCCAGATTTTCGAATGAGCTGTTCAACGATGACAGAGTGTTGCGCCTGCTTTGCACGCTCGATGGTCGCTGCTGCTTCTTGGCGCTTCCCTGACGTCTAAGTTGAATGGCGGCGGCATAGGCAGCTTTGCACGGCGTTTTCAGGGAAGCCGTCGAGTTGGAACGGTGCAGCTGCGCCATTTCAAGGTTCTCGGACGACTTGTCGAGCCTCGCCATTTTGGCCGATCGCTCTTGTCCAGCATTGCTCTGGGCAAGGGAATCGTGGCGGTTGGGCCACTTGTTAGCTGATACAGTGTCCGAGTCGCTATCTGAGTCGTCCCATAGATTAGGGTATTTGTCCTTGATTGACTGCGTGTCCTTTCTCGGCTGGGTGGGGCTTTCCTCGATAACTCTGGTCTCTGTCCTTGCCGTGCCGTTGGCATCGATGGTTAGGACGACAGATGTACGAAGCTGAGGCCGCAACGTTTCGGCAATCGAGGACAGAGAACCCCGAGCTATTCGCTTCAAGGGAGAGGACCGACGCGAGAGATTACAAACGGAATTGCTCCGAGCAAGGGAGGCTGCTGTATCGGGATTGTTCGACCCCAAGTTGGGACTCGGCTTTAGAAAATTGCCTACGGTGTTGCTTCGCTGCAGACCACCGGTCTTGACAGGCGAGGCAGGACCCGAGGTCGAAGGGAAGGCAGGGGCCAGACACGGCTTCTCGGGTGGCACAGGCCGCACTTGAGGAATGCTAGGGAAGTGAGTGCTGACAGGGGACGAGTACAGGTGGGTTGATTGCACGCTAGATGTTACGGATGGCTTCTTGATAGTCGTCGGGGTAGCATATGGCACGTTGTTGGAACTGGAGGAGCGCGTTATGACAGGACGTGACGGAGCCGATGACTGAGGAGGAGCACATTGGGAGGACTGGGGGAGGGCGGAGAATCGAGCAGACTGGGAGGATTGAGCGGACCAGTGTGAAAAAGGATCGTCGGCGTTGGCAGTCCAGGCAGGAGCGGACAGCGGGGCAGAAGCAGTTCCTGAGGGCTGGCTCCAAGAGTCGAAAGATTGCTGCGGGACGGTGAAGCTGAAGGCGGCAGCATTGAACTCGGGCTGGCGTAGGCTAGACGGGTCCGAGACGGAGTTGTCCAATCGCTGAGGCCTGCGTTTGATCGAGGAGCCACGGGTGGGAGGGGGAGTGTGCATCTGGAAGACCTGAGACTGGCTCTGGCTCTGGCTTTGGCCCTGCTCCTGGCCGTGTGCAAAGACCGGACTCGTGGCATATTCATATGGCTGGTAGGCGTGCTGTGCATGCTGATGGTGATGTTGATGTTGGTTGAGTTGCTGCGGATAGGCTACATAGCTCTGTGTGGTGCTGTCTGCCGATGTGGCCGTCGATGCTATCGAGTCTCTTTTCTGGTAGACATGGTCGTAAGTGGGAACTGCATCGTGAAAGTGCGTCTGCGTGGGTGTCGCGGCATTGGCGTTGGCGTTGGCATTGTTGTTGTGGTCGTGGACATTGATGTCAAAGACGGTCGTGGTCGGGGTTGATGACGGCGTGAATTGCTGCCAGTCCCTGGACAAGGGTCGTGTCAGCCCTGGACAGGCATTTCGTGCCGCCTGCTTATGCTTGCATGTCGCTTGTCGACCTACCAGTTCATACTTGATCCTCTTGCTTCAAACTGGCTCATGTTTCCTCGCCGCAACAACAAAACACACGTGTAGAGCGAGTCGCTGTCAAACGGCAGGCCCAAGGGTGTATGTACGAAACCCTACGGTCCAGTCCGCTTCTACAAACGTCCCTTGCAGTCCGCCGACACATGCCACGCCCGCAGCGCACCAACAATCATCAAAGAGGCCCATAGCTTGCCCAGTGCCCACCGCGCAGCTGCCGAGACTGTCAGACCCGTTTGCACCTCTTGATTAGACTTCCGCCAAACGAGTCTGCTTCCGCCGCTCCGCGATGCCCACCGGCCACTGTTCCCTGGGTGCAGCCGTTGCCTTGTAAATCTTGTCTGCCTCAGGGTCCGTTCTGCGAGCCTGCGACCATATGACAATTGCGTCAGCCCTCTATGCTACGAACACCCTAAAATTGTCTACCTGTTCGTGCGAGGTACACCGCATGCCCATAGCAGACCTGCCCAGGTGACTAACGTACAATAGTCTACGCTCAAGACTGCATCTCTATGCCCTGTCTGCTCCAGCGCTCTCTCCTGATCATTACGTTACCACCGCCATCATCATTTGACCCCTTTTTTTTTCATCCAGCCCGTGAATGCTGCTCTTGGCCCCAAACTACTGTTGGTGAGAAGCTTCTAGTAAAATGCAAAAGAGGTAAAATCCAAAAGCTTCCAAATTCGCCGCGCAGATGAGGCAGTCGCTAGCCAGGCACAGGCTGGGCTTTGCTCGCTTGAGCACGGTCGCCGTACCCACTGCCTTCCCATTCGGTCTCAACACTCCCAAGCCTGTAAGCCACCGCTGTCTTCTGTATCTGGTATTCTTATACGATCGCACGTGGCAGTGGCAGGGTTCTTGCCCTTTGCTCTGGAGTTGTCTTGATAGGGTTCGAAAAAGCCTCGGTTGGCTGCACCTGTTCCAAAGTCCCACTTCGATATCTCCAACCTCTTCCGTTTCTTCGCTCTGCACCTCAGCTTTCGGCCTAATGAGGAAGTGACTCTCTCCAGCCTATCTTGTTGGCTTTGCATGTCTATCTCGGCTGAAAAGTCCTCCAAGCTACTGGATTAGTAAACGGCGTCCGTATCTAGCAAATGTCAGATCGCTCGATCACCGATTCACCCAACCAAGCCCTCTGCAAAAGCGCCGGGCAATTGACTTCGACTGCTCGGACGGGATTATGCATGTGCGTTGCTCCGAGGCTCATAATCCCACACTATTCCCAAGACGAACTTCACGCCTGATCTTATTCACGGCACGTTTTCATGAACCCTCACTACTACGACGTGCACTCGCGGCTTGACTTCACGAGAGGAGAGTAGGCCATCTCCGAATGAGCAGTCGTTCATCAAGCTCTCGTAACACGGGAAGATTGGACGTTTACCCCTCATTCAACACCCTTTCTCCAGAGTCCAGCTTCGTGGCTCGGGTGACGACGATCTGCCGCTCCCCAGATCGACACTGCTCTTACCTCTGTTGAGGCTGCTTGGCTGCTCTATGCCGTACTATCCGTCTTGTAATTCACTCTGCCCGCAGATATTCGGTCAAGTTGCATGCGAGGATGGCTCGTCGCTCAAGCCTCCATCGTTCCTTTGCCAACATCTCCATTCTTGACACTTCACTCTCGCCGTTGGCTCCTTTGGTTGATGCTCTTCTGGAAGGCGATGGCACAGTTGGCACCAGATGCAAACGGGTACCACCCCAGCAAGAGTGCACGCGGCCACGAGAGAATTAACCGGAGTGACATCGATGCGCGATTCGTATTGGAAGAGGAGCATTCGCCTTTTCCATACTCTACATCGCATTCAAGTTCGCAGAGCCTCAAAGAAGTCATTGCTTTCGCTCCCGGTGACCAAGACAATCCCCACAACTGGTCTAATCGAAAAAAATCCTTCGTCGTGTTCAATGGAGTAGCTCTAGTCAGTGTGGGTTCTGTTCGGCGTGTTTGTGTTTCTAACAGAAATTCAGGTCATGTCTTCGACGATAGGGTCGTCGATAGCAGCAGGAGCGTCGCACCAATTTGCTACCTTCTTCAACATCACGAGCCAAGCGCAGCTGGTCTTGCCGACATCCTCGTACCTGGTCGGATACGTTGTTGGCCCGCTACTGTTCGGTCCGCTAAGTGAATACCATGGGCGGAAAAAGATCATGATACTCACTTTCGTAAGGACTCGTGTTTTTGATCAGTGTTTGACAGCTCTGACGATGCTCCGCACCTAGGCGCTATTTTCTGCTTTCACGTTGGGCTGTGCATTAGCACCCAACTTTGTTGGTCAGTCTTATCAGGCTCTGTTACCCAGCTTCGTCTGACTTTGCAGCTCTTTGTGTGTTTCGACTTTTAGTGGGTATAGGTGCTTCCTCGCCAATATCGGTGGTGGGTGGGTGAGCATGCAGATCCACAAACGTCTTGAAATGCCCGGACTGAACTCCCATGCTAGCATCTACGCAGACATCTACCCAGACCCTGTGACTCGAGGTCGAGCCCTGACAATCTTCATGACCGTAAGCCAGTTGCATTGCATATCGCCCCACTGAATAAAGAAGGACGCTGGTATCCAGAATCACGATATCTCCGAGACCAATTGACAGTCGCTATCTCTTGGCAGAGGGTCTTCTCGCCAAAGACTGAAGAGAACGATCACCAACGATCTTGATCTTCAGACGGTCACCTGCGTCTCGTACACACGCTTCTACCTCGTGGTAAACACGACTGGTCGCTGTGGAAGCTAGGAGTGTTGGGATTCTCGATACTAGCGTCCAAGCAATTTAATGTCGAGCAGTGAGGAGCTAACCACTGGCGCAGGCAACGACGTTTGGCCCAATTCTAGGACCTATCATGTCAGGCTTCATCGCTGTCGTCTCCTGGAGATGGATCTTCTGGCTTTCGTTGATTATAGCAGGAGTGACGTGGCCGATCCTCTTGCTCAGCTCAGAAACTTACGCACCCGTCATCCTTGTGACACGAGCACAGCGTCTTCGCAAAGAAAACAACAACCCCAACATCTTTGCACCGCTTGAACTAGAGCATCGTGACATGAGGCAACTGATCACCGTCGTACTTACGAGACCGGTCCGGATGTTTCTTTCCGAGGCTCTTGTGCTGTGCAGTTGCCTATACCTATCTTTTGTTTACGCGATCTTCTACATGTATTTCCAGGCCTACCCGACCACATTTGAGGGAATCTACCATTTCAACTCTGGTGAGGTTGGATTGACGTTCTTGCCAATCGGAGTCGGAGCCCTACTCGCGTGCGGTCTCTATCTATATTGGGATCGTGTTCTGGAAAGAGCAAAGGCGCGGGATCCGCCCGCTGCATGGTCGCAGAGTGAAGAGTATCGACGGCTCCCTCTGGCGTGCATTGGAGGCCCGCTGCTCATGCTCAGCTGCTTTTGGCTTGGATGTATGTGTAACGGAGATACATGTTCCATGAGCCCACAAACCATCAGGGTGATGCCCCCACCGCCTGCAGTCGTCGCAGGGCAGAAAAACAGAGTACCTGCAGCCTTAGAACATTCTCGTAGCGGTGCCAGTGTACTTTGTACCTTGCGACGTTCGGATAGTGCGACTGATGACCTCGTGGTCGTGTATCTTCTGTCCGCGATTAGCATCAACCTGACTGATACTTTCTTTCCAGGGACAGCTCGAGAGAGCATTCATTGGGCCGTGCCTGTCTTGTCCGCCTTGCCTTTTGGCATGGGGTTTCTGTTGCTCTTCATGTCTTTGATCAAGTAAGTCGCCTTGTCCGTCCAGGTATCCTGATCTTATCATCTGACCGGTTCATCTATAGCTACCTGGTAGATGCCTACGAGGTATTTGCTGCAAGTGCCATGGCAGCATCCGCTTGCTCAAGGAGCTTGTTCGGTGCAGTCTTGCCGTTCGCGGCAAGACCGATGTAAGTACATGTGATTCGAAAAAGGGTGTCCCCCTCTGAGCCTTCTAGCGGAGTGTTGATCCGCCCCGCACAGCCTCTGTGGCGTTATGCAGTACAGTAGTATCGCTAGGGACATGCAGGAAGAAAGAGAGTCATGTCCAATCATGATCAAATCGCTAACCTCAGTGGCCTTGTTTGGTAGGTACCAACGCTTGGGTGTCGCATGGGCCTGTTCATTGCTGGGCTTCCTAAGTTTAGCAATGTGCGCCATCCCTTTCGTTTTCATCCGCTACGGAAACACCATCCGCGAAAAGAGCAGCTTCTGCCAATATCTGAAACAGTGTAAGATGCAAGAGAACGAGCAGCGGCAAGTGCAGGAGCGAAGAATGCAGCAAGAGGGTTGACGAGGCCATAGCTGTGGAGAAACTGGTCTAGAGTGAACGGACACGCATACAGAGAAAAGTTGTGGTTGGTTCAGACAGAAGAATCACATTCAACGGGAAGGAACTTTTCTGTGTTTTTGGTTAAACGGTCTAGCATGGAAAATGCATGTGTGTTTTTTGGGCTGGGCAAAGTAAGGTGGAGTTCGGTTCAACCACACCTTGCACGTTGGGTGAGCACTATGGATTGCGCAAAATCGGTTCGCGGCATGCAGGTACATAAAAAGCGCGAAATTTATTTTTATGGGATTGGCATTCCATGCATGAACTTAAGGGATTACGAGAGCTTTGTAAGTACTATGTAAGAAGCAGTTTGTGCAAGATAGCGTTTAATGATACGCTCGTCCCGCTTTGCCTTTTGTTGAACGCTTTGAAGTGTCTGTTCTCTCGGATTGAAGATCACGACTAGCGTCATCTCTTCACGGCCGAGCGATTATGATCACCAAACGAACGCCGTTCTTCACCGTACGTACGGGACTAAGGGCTCGTTCGGTTCGCGCTCAATAACTGACTTTGAAGGGGGTGGATTGAGGCCAATAAAGCTCGATGTCGTAATAGTAGTCGATATCGAGGGTGTCGTTCGGTTCGAGGGCTCGGTTTCGAGGGAAATATGGCGATGGGCAGCTTCATTCTCAGATCTGGCTTTTTTAGCGTATTTCCCTGCAAAACGGCGTGATTTACCCTGTTGTTAAAGATGCACCCCCCTACCCTCTGTACTTTTCAAAAACCTGGCCTAAGCGCTTTAAGACTTAATGGATTTCGACGACGACTTCGAGTGGCATGCCCTACGCATGTAATTAGCTATATATAGCGTTAGCAACTGCCTTTAAGATAAATTAGAGGGCGTACATACGGTGTATATAGATGTTAGTAAAGGCGTAAGGTAGATCGAGCAGCTCCGCGAGGCCGAGGGCAATAGTCGTATATATAATTTTACGAGGCTAAATAAGTATACCTTCGAGGTGTTACTCGACTAGCTAACCTCGCGAGGGTTACTAACTAACGGTAGAGACATTAGATCTACTAAGAAGTTAGCTATCTTCCTATATATAGCATCTACTAGTTACTTATATCGACAAATGTAGGAGGTCTTCTAATACTCTATAGCAACGCTGTTAGCAATTATACATTAAGTAATAGTTAGCCTACTTAAATTGTATAAAGAGACGGTTAAGTTACCCGATAAGGAGACCCCTACTTCTAATAAGTTAAAGCGGCCTAAATTTAAACACTTCCGAGACTATGTTAGAGCACTCGACGGTAGTTATGTTCCTACCTATGTTACTAGCGACGAGTTAGCAGCGTATAGAGATCGAAAGGGTAACATATTATAGAACATCCTAGCTATTTGTAACTTTAATAGATAGTTTACCTATATCTACGTAGGTTAGGAGGGGTCTACGTATAACATACGAGTACTTAAGGCCGCGAAGTAGGAGGAAGGGTCGCCGCTAATATGTCTATTAGGCAAATATTACCTTAGTAACGTAGGATACTCGAACAGCGACATAGTATTAGTACCTTATAGAGGAACTAGGTATTATCTACGCGAGTAGGAGTTAGCATCGAGAAGGCTATCGACTAAAGAGGAGCTCTTTAACTTACGCTATTCGTCGCTACGTAATTACATCGAGAGGAACTTTAGTATCTTTAAGATAAGATAGTAGGTGTTTAGAAAACAGCATCGCTATTCCCTTTAGTTCTAGGCGTAACTAGTAATGGCGCTAACCGCGGTAAGTAATCTAATCATGTAAGAAGGTTAAAATGACCTAGTATTTAAGGACTAGGAGATAGATACTAAGAACAATTTCGAAGGCGCTAGTGTCGATAAGAGCTCCTTGCTAATAGCGTAGAGGCGCGAGGCGATAGCGACAGCAATGTAGACTAATTATTAAGGTTACTTAGAGGCAATAGGCCTTTAAAATCGATGAAATCGGTGTGTTAGAGCAGAAGTTAATAGTTCTAAGAATTTAGAGAATTTAGAGCTCTAAGCTCTAAGCTCTAAGTTTAAAGTCGATGGATTAGCGAGCAACCTTAGAAGAATAACAACAATTTTTTATTAACTATTTCTCTAACATTAACCCTCGCGCCTTATTCCCTTACTAACTACATACCTACAAGCTTACGCCTTATAGTAATAGTTGCCTTAAGGAACATCTAAGTAGCGCTGTCGCTAGTTGCGATAGCATTAAGCACCTTAATATGCTAATCTAGGTCCATTTCTATAAACTCCTCTTTAGTCTCTATAAGCTTAATCTAACTAGCTATAGCAGCTCTAATAGGGTTAGCATTAGCGAGTCTCTGCTAAAGGAGGTCATTACTACGCTTTAGTTTACTAGTTAGTCCTCTTATCTCTCTTTAGTTTAGCTTTTGTCGCTTTAAGCTAGTAACTGCGACAGCAATACGCTCCTTAACAACATCTCGAGTAATGCGTACATCCTTAACTAGGTCGTAAGTAGTATCCTACGCCGGATTACTAGTTAGATTAGTCTCCTCGACCTCGCTATTAGCTAGTCCCTCTACCGTAGCTAGAGTCCGCGAAATTCTACCTACCCGACGGCTAGTTATAGTCCTTCCCTAACATAGTTTATATAGCTCGTCCTAGTAAGGAAGAGGCCTCTTCTTAAAGTATTAAGAGCCCTTATAATGTTTAAAGAAATTAGCTATAACTTCCTTAGATGCGACGGGCAGTCCGGCATTACTAATTAACTACCTAGATAGGTTAATAATTACGACCTAAGCCTTCTAAAGTTTCTTAAACACCTCGAGCTTCGACTTTATTCTCTACTTAGTTACGAGCAAGCGTAGGTGCGTAGGTATATATAGTTTAATGGCCTCGGCGACAGGGGTCTAAGTAGCTAATTTCTACCCATTTTCCTGCATTAGACCTAGTCTCTTTTAATGTACGAGTTCTTCGACAAGGGCCTACTCTATACGAGGTAACTAATTAAGACAATTACTAGCCTCTTAAGTCGATGCCGGAGGCTTACGAAACAACTAACTAAGCACTAGCAGCTCTAGCGACACATCGCGATTAGGTTAAGTCTACGACTAAGGGAAAGGGTCGCTATCCTAAGTTGACTAAGGAGCAATAGCTTAAGGAGCAATAGCTTAAGAAGTAATAGCTTAAGAAGGTACGTCGTCGACGGTAACTTGTTCCTAAGAAGACATAATAGGTTACTTTACTGTTTCCTGTTTACTAACGGTAGAACTCTAGTGTATTTGTAGGCTAATCTATACTACGCACCACCTCGAGCGTCGCCATTAACCCTCTTAAGTCACCTCTTCTATCGCTATTTAACTCGTCGAACCGAACAACTACCCTATCTTAATGTTGCTCGAGAACAAGAGGAACTACCTTAAAGAAGCCGCTGCCAAGAACTAGTGCCGCCACATTACAGAGACCTTCGATATCGCGAACCGAACGAGCCCTAAAGAATGGAAGATCTTCGAAGTATCATGACAAAAGTCCCTGGTTGGCAGTTGCTTGACAGACTTTCGGCAGGATCGTGGTGCTGATGTTTAATAAACAGATACGCTATGCTTTGCAGCCCTGTGAACCTCCTCGGCCACTAGAAAATAACCATCAGCCTTCTCACAACTCTTGCCTATATCACCCGGCAGTGCCTGACGGCTGAGGGACAATAAATCAATGTTGTGAGCTTGCAGAGTATTGAATGATCAGCAAATACTGCCTACGACTACCATGTTACGCCTGGACCCTGCTTTCCCTAATGTTGCGATTCCACCCGGGAGCGTACATAATATTTCTGCTCCTTGAATAGCTTCGGAGTGTCCATAAGTTCCGTTTTGTCTTCCTCCAGTTTCTCCTGGCCTGTCATGCCGACTAATTCCCTTACTCCCAAAGTGGAGCAACCACCTCAACAGCCCGTTCAACCACAGCGCGGATCCTGTCAGCCATGCTCCGCATGCTGCATTCTACCTCGAGTGTCTCGAGCCAAACCTTGGCCACAATCTTGTCTACTTTAATCTCCAGACCCGGTACGGGAATGCCTGCATTGTGAAGACGCTCCAACTCTACCATCTCCAGCTGAGCTCTGGCCTTTTCCGCTGCGATGGGATCGTCAGAAGAACCACTGCCGTCGTCCTCGGAAATGTTGAGTTTGGGTCTTGAGATAGGCGTGATGGCATCTTCGCCGAATTGAGCTTCGAGGAACATGCATAGACGGGATAGTCTTTCTGATGGGCTGATGTGTGCGTGAAGGTTACGCTTGTTTTCATGGTGGTCGTGTGAGTGTTGACTTGACGATTCTGCAACTAGGTTAGAATGGTGATTCTCGTGAAGTCAAGGGAGGTCGAAACTTACGCTTGACGGCTGCAGGGCTGCTTTCGACCGTGAACAGAACGGCAAGAACAGCATCTGCGATTCCGTCATTGGCAATATTGCCTTCCCACTCAACTTCAATCTCGCCACGGCTGGCAATTTGAACTACGACTGATCCCATGACCTCGAAGACTGTCGCCTGGTGTCGTTCGATCTCTTCATCGGCTTCTTCGAATTTAGCACCGCCATTGGTCTCCGCCTTCACATCTTCAGAGGGTGATGAAATGGTTTTGATGGCTCCAAATGTACCCTCTAGAGCCCATTTGATCAGGTCGAGTCCAGCGGCCGCAAGTGTAAGCCTTTGGCGGCAGAGGATTGTCGTGGTTGTCAAACCAGCATACTCCTTCAAGTCCTCGGGTGCCATCAAGCTGAGTTTGAAATCATTCTGTACCAAAACTCCAGATACGATCTGATCCTCGTTGGCTGTCTTGTACTTCTTCTCACCCCGTGTCACGCCGCCTTCGTCAGAATCAGGGGGCGAAGGAGGAGCGTTCGATATCTGGATTTGGTTTGCGAGTCGACCGACGACTTTGGCAACCTTGTCTTGTCTAAAAGGGATGCGGAGCTCTTCGCAGTTGGCTGGAGAAAAGACCTTGACGGGTGTCGATTTGTTCGCGTTAAGTGACAATAGCTTGGACTTTAGTCTCATCATGTTGGTCTTCTCTCCGTGGACAAGGATCTGTTTTGGATCGGTTAGTGAGGTTCAAGGAATTACACCATTTGACAGTACTTACCACGACAGGGGCCGCGACTTCCTCGATAAACTCGCGATTTTCGGTTCCGTCGACATGCGCTGCGAAGGAGTATTCTTGAACAGTACATCTCCGGGGTATCATAACCTTTTCTCCTTCTGTGCCGGGCTTTCCTCTGCCGCCTACGCCCTGCACTCTACCGCCAACCCTGCCAGTCATGACCGCTTGGATGCTTTCTGGTTCGGTCAAAATCATCTTCGCCATGGTACCTTCAACACTGTAACCAGTGACGATGACACCATTCTTCGGGTCTGGCGCCCAACGCTCGAGGAGTGCACGAGACACTCCATTTTGAAGCATGCCAGGAGAAGCAAGCATGACACATCCACCAACGTCATCGAACCTGTCGAGAGACTTCAGGTTACGGATCCAGCGGAAGTCCCAGGGACCTCCAGCGCCAGCTTCGCCGCTGCTACCGTCAGCTGCTTGGGCTAGCCTGTTCTGAAACATGGACTTGATATTGTCGTTCATAGCATCAATGTACGTTTGGTAGACAAGCATACATTTCTTTGCGAGATTGCTGGCGTAGTAGATGGGATATTTTCTGTACTCTGGGTGACGGTTCCAGTAGTCTTCAAGAATGAGAAGAAGCTCTTGGGCACGGCCAATAGCGAATACTGGCATGAGAACACGGCCACCACGATTCAAAACTCCAGTCAAACTCTTCATCAAGGCGGTCTCTCGCTCCAGCCGGGGTATGTGGGAGGCAACACCGAAAGTTGACTCGGTGATCAGTACGTCGACTTTGACACCCTTTGGAGCGGAAGCAGGGATCAAATGGCGGTCATGTTCTCTGGAATAGTCTCCGGTGAAAAGGATGTTGAGGCCAGCAATCTCGATCACGTACATGGCGGCACCAAGCACGTGGCCAGCTGGGTAAGGGGTGATTTTGATACCTGTATGGGTGTGTGTGGTGTGGAAGGCAATGGTCTGGATCATGGGAAGAGTGGAGAGGACATCGGCTTCAGTGTATAGTTGTGTTGGTTGTTCTGCAGTTGCGTGGGTGTTCCTGCTCAAGAGTCAGTCCCACGTCATAAGCTGATTGGGGCGACGGACGTACTGCACACGAACTGAGTCTTGCATCAGCCATTTGTAGATGGCTTTGGTTGGGTGCGTCATGAAGACGCGACCCTTGAAATTGGTCTTCGCCATGACATAAGGCAGAGAGGCAGCATGGTCCAGATGGAAGCTGTACGGCGCGTTAGCCATCGGAAAGAGCAGGCATGGGGCTGCAGAGCATAGACTGGTGAAGCAGAAGCCGAAGGCTCAATGAACCAAGCTCACGGTCACCGGCACACGACGAGAAGTGGTGGAAAAAGAATTCGATTTGGTTTATATACATACTGCGGGTCAAGCTGCCTAGGTGTGCAGGGTATGGCGTGCAGATGCAGGCAGTCAAGGGGACGGGGTGAGGAGTGGAACAGTGTGCCGGTGCAATGACCGTGGTGGTAGTGGCTTCTTGAATAAAACTTACTGAGTGATGAGAAGAATATCGACAGTGCTCAAGTCGAACTCGTCGTAGAAAGGGAGAGAGGCCAGACCATCGTAGGCAGGATGCGCGCCAGCATCGAGCATGACAGTTTTCCCCTTGTATTGTATAATGTGACATGAACGTCCGACCTCATTTCCACCACCCAAGCACAGGAACATCAACTCGTCAGAGGGGTCGACGGGCTCTTCGGGCTCGGGCGTAGCCGTGTCGAGCTTTCGTTTTGTGGCCATGGCGAGGAGTGCTTTGTCTTGTTACAGGTCTTCGAGTCTCGCGTGTCCGAGAGATGGAGAGTATCCAGCAGCTCAATCGTCGCCTTGGGATGCGCGTAATATATCGTGTGATGCAAGGGTGTCGTTGGTGTTGATGATGTTGTTGTTTGGTGGATGATGAGGACGAAATAAGTCGACGTGATGGGCGGGCGCGGAGCTTGATTGAGGAAGTGACGGTCGAGACGGAAGCTTCCGGCGCGTTCAAGGCCGACCGTCGACCGACATGGCAAGCATCGAACTTTGACCAGCAATCCGATCATGACTGCACCAACCCAGTAATACCGCCTCGAAACAAGTCGATCACACGCTTCCACCTCACTTCACCTCTCTTCACCTCTCTTTGCCGCACTATATCCTACTCGTATACCGCATCATCACATACTCGACTGCTCCTCTCGGCATGTTCTGTTAATTCAGCTATCCATCTGCTACACCTTTAGCTGCGCAGCGGCCACGGCCGCAACACTTCCCCCGTCGCATACCTCTGCGCAGTCGCCATCATGTCGCACAACATGTCTCCATCTCAGCAACCTCCTCCGCAGTTGCCTCAGCATCCTCAGCAACCACAGCAGCAGCACCAACAACAACAACAGCCGCGACCACATCCGCATCTTCCTCAGCAACCACACCAGTCGCATCAACCCATGCAACCTGCTTCGCGTCCTTATTCCCCATACCAAAACGCTTCTTCTCCCACGGGAATCGCCCTTCCTCCTGCCAAGAGACCACGCCTTTCGCCCAACCCTCAGTCACCGCACACAGCTCAAAGCCCGTATCCTCCGCCGCCTGCTCTTCCCGAAAGTCCCTATGGCAACTACTCCCCCATGACGGCTGCCAGTCCACCCGCCTTCAACGCCCCTCAACCTTACACTCCTTCACCCATGCCTGGTGCCATGGGCCCTCCCCCACGGCCCACTCAGGAAAAGCCCGAAAAGGAGGACAAGGAAAAGATCACAGATATCAGCGACGTCACCGATGTCTTCCACGGTTCGGGTATTGACTTGAGGGAGGAGGAAAACTACATGACCAGCACCTATAGAAACGTGCACAAGAACCCTTCTTTCAACTCGTCCTTCGGTTCAAACACAACTGTCGCTTCGCCAAACAATAGCTTCGGTCTGGTCTCGCAAGGCTCTTTTGGAACACAGCCTGCTTTTGGAGGAAGTGGTCCCATCTCTCAACCCACCATGTCGGAGGAATCCATCCAGGAAGAGCTCGATCGCAAACATCGCGCTGCTGCGCTTGCCCTCAATGAAAAGCGTCAACAACACCTGAACGATCCTTTCTTGCAAGCCAACAACATCCGTCACCGCATGCACAGGATAGCCTACGATCAAGGTGTCGCTTTGAACGTGGAAGGCTTGTACGACAAGCTACCCGAACGTCCACCCGGTGTCCAGGGCGTCTCGGCAACTGGTCCCAACGGCACTGCTGCAGCCGTCAAAGCACATGGTCTGCTTCAAGAGACTGCTCCTCTAGCTGAAATTCTCACCTTGGTATCACTTGCTGCAAACGAAAGAGTGCGTTCGCTTGTCGATGAATCATATGCCATCGCACGTGGTAGACGCTATGGTAGCCACGGAGTCGTCCCTCCGAATCTGTCAGATCTAGCTATTGGCGACAACGAATCAACAGCGGCCTCTGAGATACCCCGCATCACAAACTCGGCTTGGGAGAAGGTCCCTGAAGACAACCTCGAGGGAATAGAGGGGGATGGTATGGCAAAGAAAGAAGCACCGGGTAAGTATGCGTTATTCTGACACCTTTTCTCTACCACTGACTCGGAGGCCAGGAATTAAAACACTACCGACAAAGTCATTTACATCAGCCATCTCTACGCACTTGTTGGACTTGGCCAAACAAGATCGTGATGCCGAGCGCGAGCGAGTGCGCAAGCGCCAGGAACGTGCTAAGCGTGCCAATTCAGCCGCCAATGCCGACAGTACCAACGGCATCGATCCAGCATCTGGACCTGCAACCCCTTCCACAGCAGCCGCCCCAGCTTCTGCAGATGCTTCCGGCCAAGCTGCTCCAGAAAAGCCCATGACGAAGAAAGAACGCGAACGACAGGCGAAGATGGGTCAGACCGAAGAGGTTTTGCACAAGAACTCCAACAGCACTGCCGCTCTTCAATTAGGTATGGGTAAAAAGAAGAAGTACAGTTGGTTGACAGGCGGTGCACCAGCAACCGCATCGAACCCTTACAAGCCAACTCCAAAGGCAGCATCGGCCGGTTCAGCTGCGAACGGCGCGAGCGGCGGGCGAAGTTCCTCAAGTGGCGCCGGCGGTACTGATAAGGCATTGCAAGCACGCGAAAGGAAATGGGGAAGCTGGAGAGAAGACGGCATCGAGGGCAGAGGCATTCAAGTCAGGGATTGGGTTGTCGTCCTTGAGAGGGATGGCAAGGAGAAGAAGGCTCTCCAGAAGAGCCTGCTGAAGCTCGACAGCTCTGGCGAATAAATAAATATGCTGCATGCTTGCACACTGCCTTAAGCAAAAGCCTCGGCGACTGTAGAAAAATTCCGATCAGGAATTCTTGAAACGATATCGGCATTCAGTGCTGTCAATGATGACATGAGACCAATTCAAGTATTCCTGATCCTCTGGGTTGACTCTCAAAGATACCAAAGACCTTTCTCTTTCGACGAGTTCCTCTTTCCCATATGGTTTCCTCAGTCTTTTGAGAGTCCTTTGCGTTGTCGACCTCTTCCGAACGTAACAGACTTTGGCACAAATCTCAGTGCAGCCATGGATCCGGCAATTTCATCCATTGAAGTATCTGTGGGTGATGCATGTCCTTCGGCTTTGGCTTTCGTGACCTCGGTCACCATATCATCTGCCATGGCCAATAGCGTGCGAGTGCTTTGGCCGGGACTTTGTTCACGGACAGCGTTTGTGCCTTGAGATCCGCCAGCTTTTCTACTTCTGCCCTCCGGTTTCAGTAATGAAGTGCGATTGTCAGAGCCGTGGTTCACAATGTAGAAATCATAGTTCTTGGGAAACATATGCTTGTCGACCAGATGCATACGTCGCTTCTGTGGGGTGCTGCAGACCTTTTCGCAACCCTCCACAAAGCAGCGATACGTCTTTTCGCCCCTGTCGCGTTTGATGGAGTTGAGAGGATCATGGTGTTCGGTGATATGCAGAGAGAGGAAATGACTCGAAGGAAAGTTCTTGCCGCATGCTAGACATCTGTTGACGTGTGACTTGAGATAGTGGATCTCGTAGTCGCCGTATGTGGTGAAGTTGACGACCTCATGAGGGGGGAGACCGCAAGTAATTGTTTGACTTGCAGTGGAATGACTGTGCGGGTCCAGTTGTGCGTATTTGCCAGGTGGTTGCAAGTTCTGGGTGACTGGGTGGTTGGTGGATGATATATGATATTCTTCAGAGTCTGAATCTGTTCTTAGGCGTTTTGACATGGCGATGAAGGCACTGGGGGATACTTAGACGATTCATCGGTTGAGCCAGGGTGTTGACATGAACGTCGAAGGAGTTGGCTAAAGCAACGCAACAGGTTTTCTTATTTAGCGTACGCAACTCCCTCTACTAGCATGATTGTCGCTAGCAATACAAATACACGGCATTTCTCAGACCGAAGGACCCACTGCGAGTTTGTAATTTCGACTTGCCTATTGGGCTTTTCAAGTCTCATGTGCTTCCAGATGGGTTGGTAAGTGGGCATGTCAATGTACCTTGAGGCTTGTGAATTAGACGCGCTGGAGCTACCGGGTCAATTTTAGCCGGCCCCGTCAGAGCCCTTCAGGATCGCGCCTGCCACAAGCACCCTTGACGAACATCGCGCACAGCGACTGTCGTCACCCCAGCAAGTCGTCTCCTTGTTGTTTATCTTGATCCCTCGAGTTCGCGCCATGGATCTCACCGGCTCCCTCGCAATTTCCGGTTATCACGTTTACATCTGACCTCTCGTACCACTTGGTCACCGCCGACCCGGTCAAAGGCGCTCTATGACGAGCGCCATCCTCTGAAAATGGAATCCACTGGCGATCAGGCCCTTGCGTATGCAGACATATAAACACCCCGAGGCAACCTGGCACTTACACATTTCGCAGCAAGGCTATCGCCCTCGACCAAGAATTTACACAAACGCTGCAGGCCGCCGACTCTGCTCTGGACCATGTCTTTCTAGTGCTGCAGCAGTGAGTAGGAAGACGTTTGCACACAAATATCAGCATGCGCTCACAGCGCCCTCGACACAGATATCGTACTGCAGCCGCGCATGCTCTCGCCAGTGACTTCATGTCTGCCCGCGCCGGCGACGTTGAGATACGCCTCTGGAACGCACACAACCGTCTGAATGTGCGTCTGCGCAAGCAGCTCAGCAAGGTCGGCTTCCAAGCCCTGATTCGCTTCGATGAGCTCGTGCTGACTTTAGCCATCAGCTTCGTAAAGAACGCCCCAGCAAGCCCGTAGAGACACGCAAATTCATCAAGCTGTATCTCGAGTTTCTGAAGGATAGCCAGCGCTTTTACCGGGACTACATCCAGAAGCTGAATGCCCGATTTGGTGGTATCCATGATCTGGAACGCATTGCCCGCCAGGTCCGATCTGACTGTACAATCTCCCTACTCTCGCTCAGACCACACAGAACTGACTTTGTATAGCCATGCAAAAGTCGCTGAAGAAGCCTTTGTCTCCTCAACTCAAGGCCGCCGTCATTCTATCTTGTCACCAAACCCTGATTTATCTTGGCGATCTGTTCCGCTACCGCGCTGCTGAGAGACTCGACAAAGAGCCTGACTGGGGTCCGGCCATCGGCTACTATGCCCTTGCTGCCTCTCTCCGCCCAGATTCTGGACTTGCTTTCCACCAACAATCGGTCGTTGCCTTCGAACAAGGCGACTACCTACGCTCTACATACTATCTTTACCGCTCCATCAACGTTGATGAGCCCCATCCCAACGCCATCCCTAATCTGGAACTGCAATTCAAGAAAATTACTACAGGATGGCAGAAAGGCGACCTGGTACCCAAGCACTCCCCTCAGGATCCCGTCGCGTCCCGCAGCGCTTTGCTTTCCTGGTTTATTCGGTTTCACAGCCTCTGCTACAATGGACAGCAGTTCCCTGGATACGACGAGCTTGAGCGTGAAGTTCTGAACGGTACAGTTATTGAGATCAAAGGCCGTACACTAGACGCTCTCTTGTCGAAAATGACTTTCATCAATTTCTGCGCCCAGGCAACTGCCGGAAACCAGTTCGAAAGCAAGCCCGAACAACACAAGTTCATGCAGTCTTACTTCTTTTTCCTGAGGTTGAACGTCAAGTATTTCACCGCGATACTGGACGTCTATTTCGAAGATCTGGAACATCACATGCAGGAGCACTCGGATCCTAAATTCCTCATCGACAATATTACAGACCTAGCACGACATGTCCTTCCTGCTTTGCGTCTTTACAGTACTTGGCTACTCAGCAACGCTCACATAGTTGCCGCACGCGTTGGTGACGAGCCAATCCAGAAGGCCATGGATCGCTTCTGGTCCATTTACGCTAGAGCTCTATCCCTTATGGCATTCAACTTCTCGTTCCGAGAGCTCACCGAAGTTCCGTACCAGCTAGAGGAAGATGTTGATGCTTTTGGCCTCATGCCTTTGGACTCGGATAGGTCGCGTAAACTCTGGCTGAATGCAGCAACCGGACAGGCCAAGCCCAAGTACAATGACGAAGGTGTAAAGCGCCTCAGTAACGACCAAGAGATGCTCGGAAGAGTCCGTGAGCTCCTCTTCGATGCCTTGCTCTTAGCCGTAGACAAGGTCCGTAATGTCATCTGTGATCACGCCTTGCCCATAACATACTGATTCCAATACAGGATATTCCGATCACTTTCGATGGATCGCAGTTCGTTCGTCAGGATTCGAGCTCAATTGAAAATGCGCCACTCACTACAATTGCAGAGGTTCAAACAATGCGTGATACTTCAAACGTTGCACCTCAACAGCAGACGGTCGTGCAAAGGCTGACTCCCCCGGCCATCGAAGCCTCCACTCCAGAGGGTACCAGCACGAAACCTATGAATCGAGAGGCCCAGCTCAGTCAGATGGTTGATGATCTTGTTGGGCCCGATGAAGACGATGACATGATTTCGCCAAACATGGTCGGGCAGTCTTGGGAATCCGCACGAGTTGTCCCAATAGAAAGAGGCACCTTTGGCACTAATGGAGATAAGAGCGGCGGACCTCCCGGAGGTGTCTCGCCCTGTGCCTTGCAGGCCGTGCGAACACCTGAACTGCGAACAGAAGCGTGGCAATTGCCGCTTAGCCCGACTGGAGTTCCTTCACAGCGCCTGCATTCCGTTTCTAGCATCTGGGAAGACGGGCTGGTTCGTGAGACAAGTCCTGTGACACCATTCGGAAGTGTACCTCCGGGACTGCCTCCTGTTTCGGCCAGCGCTAGACGATCAAATGCGCATTCGCGTGTGAACTCGACTCACTCCGTTCGAAGTCCTCTTCAGCAACCTGATGGATTGTCTTCTTTCGAGCCTACTCCGAACCCTTACAACACAATCGGCGCCCGTGGTGACCGATACCAGAGCTTCTCGGGCCATTACACGGGCATGCAGAGTCCTCTACTCTTTGGAGCAGGCATGTCACCCTGGAGCACTGGACCTAGAAAGTCAGTCTCCAACTTGACACCACCCAATGGCCAAGGCGGTTGAGAGCCAGGAAATTTTGCCTCTTGGGCAATCAAGCGTTGTACCAAAGCCCACGCCTCTAAGATGTGGGTGCACATCTCTGACAAAGCCTCGAGTAAGCTCGAATTGCGCGTCGCCGCCGAGGAATATCGAGCACGATCGAATGCTTCTTGTCTCGAAGCCCTTCAAGACTTCCACCATTGAAGTCTTTTGAAGCAGCTTGGCTTAAGTATGGAAGTCAAGCCGTTGGCCTTGGCCGGGTTACGACAGAAGAATCAAGCAAGATCCAATATGCGCTTAGTAGGGAAACAACCGAAATTTAGCAGGACACAGCGTGGTTCTCTTTGTATTTCATCAACATCATCTTATGTCTATATAAATCGCTCGTGCTGCATCTTTTTTCAGTGCCTGGTATGCAAGAATGCAAAGAAAGTGTAACCAACCAACAATGTCACGACCAAGATTGAATTTTCACTCCGCAACTCACCTCTTCCGGGCCATCCAATAACTGGGCTTGTACATGTTTTGCAACATGCTGCGTGGGTCTTGGATGTATCCCGCCTCCCAGACCACTGGATTATGCTCGACAATGTCAAACCCAAGATGCTCGACAAGCTTGACGACTTCATCGTCCGCAAGCTCGAAGGAGCCCGATTCGCCGATGCCCTGGTTTCTGTCTTGGTTCTCTCTGTCTGTCTCGGAAGACGAAGACGAGAAGGAGTTCTTCTTTTCTGGAGAGCCACTTTCAAAGTGCCAGAGTAGAGGTCCTAGGTTTATCCAGACACCACCGGGTTTAAGACAGTGCTTAACGGTCTCGATATACGCGATCAGATTCGGCGCCGTGTCGATGAAGAAACATGTAGTGACTGCATCGAAAGCGCCTTCATACTGCGGCTCTTTGTAAAGCACACAAAAGTCGCCCGAGGACATTGACATGCGTTGATGAGCATGTAATTCCGATGCCAGATTTCTGCAGCTCTTTTCCAACTCTTCAGCTGGAAACACATCTGGGACCTCGACTTTTTGCACTTGATGAGATCTGTGGGTATGGTTCGAGAAGCTCAATGCCCAGGGATAGAGAGAATGTGACTTGGGGCCTGTAGTGTAGTTGAGTATCCAATTACTCATGAGGAGTTGATGGTAAGAGATTTCATTCCCTTCCATGGCGTATCCTGCATTGCAGATCTCGAAGGCTAGACGCCCCAGTCCAGCACCTGGCACCAATACGCTAACATGTGAACGTTTGGCTGGAGCAATGTCTCCGAATGCTTCGTTGAGGCCAGCTAGAATAGGTCCGTAACATGCTTCTCGTTCGGGAGCACCTTCAGCCGCCCAGTCGCGATATAGTTGGCGGATGGTCGAACGTACTTTGTCCATGTCCTGAGAAGTTGCAGCTCCGCGCCACTCTGTCGAGTCGGGGTCTATATCGTACATGCTGAGGCCGAGAGCAAGAACGGTGTCGGCAATGTCGGCATTTGCATCAATTGCTGCATCCACGGCATCTAGGGTTTTGGGCAGACCAAAAGGAGTGGAAGCCAGAATCTCCATGTGAGCCGAGGGTAGTGAATAGAAAGATTGACGTCGTAAATGGGTTGTGTTGTAGTGGGCAGCCTGGCGGTATTGTCTAAGGGTGCCGTTTCAGAATACATTCTTCTCCATCCAGACCTTGATTTACTCCTGATTTTCCAGCCTCTGGATTCTTTTGCACATAGAAGCCGAGACTGAAGATACGATTCACTCACCGGAAAGAATCAAGAGCAGAATATAGGACCCTTCTTTCCTCAGGGTCAGAGAGCGGGTCGACCTCCGAACCTCCATCATCTGCCACTACCTCGCAAGGTACCATTGTCTGTTCGTCTATTTCATCCATAGCATTCGCGATTTTGTCGTAGACTCTCCTGATATCGAGTGTCAAAGTGTCGGTTGATAGACCACTGGTCAGTGGTCGCAGCCAAAAAGTAGAAAGGCCGAACAGCTCACAGCAAACAAATCAAACATGACCATCATGGCTGTCCAACCATCAATGCCATCAACCAAATCTTGCGTAACGGACAAACAGACAAACATCTGTAACATAGCAATTATGACCACAGAAACAAGCAAACCTCTTACGAACGGCACTGGCACAAGATCAATGACAATGGAACCAATCCAGTTCTCCATGCCCTTGCCCAACGCACCAGGTAGTCGCATCCACACACACCTGACCATTCTCGCAACCTCCGTCCTCCTCTTCTGCACCAGTACTACGGCCGAATTCTCCACCCCGCCTGTTCCCTCGCTTGGAAGCTTCGTCTATGCTATGCCTGATGTTTGTTTAACAGTTACAATTACCTACCCATCCAAGATCTAAACACTGACACAGTAACACAGCGCTACAACCCCTCGACACCTCTAAGCACGCCCTTGTATACACTCCCTTCGAGCTTGGACTTTGCAGACCGTCTGGCCAAAACGTTGGCTAGAAGGACGAATATGCCTGTGCAGGTAGGCAGCTCGGTCAACTTCTCATCCGCTGGCAACGGTGGAAGTGTAGAAGAGGAGATGGAAGCTTTCAGGCAGCTGGTGACTGTTGTGCTGAGTGAGGTTGAGAAAGCAAGGGCTGGATGAACAACAGAAGATTACTTTCGTCCAGTCACTGAACTCACGACGCAAGAGCACATGGGAAACACTCGGAACATGATTGCGACTATATTGCCCACCTAGTCGAGCGCCACGTCTATCCTGTCTCTCAACTCCATTGGATAGCAGCAGAAGACGCTTGTCCAAGGCACACAGTCGCAGATACAAGTCGGTCCGCTTTTTCCCTGGATTTTGACCATGGTTGTGATCGCGAAACGATGAACACCAGGATTATCTCGCTCGAGAGACTTGAGACAAGCAGCTTGTGCCTGACTCTACTCTCGAATTCCACCAAAGACAATAGCTGGAGACCACCGTTGGAGTCCCAGACTCAAATAGCAGAAGATATTGCTCTAATTCAAGGGGTCTACTGCACTTCCTCGGCTTCTGTTTCAGCTGGACGATGCTCTTCAAGGTCGAACGTCGCAAACAAAGGGACATGATCACTAGGCCCTCTCTCCTTCTCGGATGCTAAAACACCTGCATCGGTCAGACTTCCTTCCAACGATTTAGAGCACATTATCAAATCCACTCTATCGCAACTGCTTCCGAACTTCCTCCCACGGGGATAATAAGTATATCCCTTCTCGTCTCCGTGAATATGCCTATACGTATCGATAGCCTCCAGCCCGTCATCTGCCTCAAAAAACTTTTTGTTGAAGTCCATTCGGTTGACAACATGCTGTTGAGGAAAAGTGCGTAAGTTTGGATGACCATCAAGGCGGGAGCGAGCGATGTTCAGATCGCCAGCAATAATCACACCGTAACCTCGGGCTTCAAGCGCTTTGGCTTCTTCGAGCATATGTTTGTGCACCGCCAGCTTCCGGTCATGTCTGGTACCCGTAATGGCTCCAGTCTTGCTGTCTTTGTATGGATTGTCGGTCCCATTGACTGCGTATATATTCCAGATGCTGAGCTTTGGGTCCTCGGTCTCGACAACCTGGATTCGACCTTCGAGGTCCCAATCGACTGTTCGAACGCTGTGGTTGTGTTTGGTGGCAAAGTCTTTTCGAAGGATGGTGCAGACCCCATAGACTTTTCTGCCAAAGCCGCGGGCGTTGTGAGGGTCGCTGGGTAGACAGAAGTGAGCTTCATAGTCGGGCTCTTCTGCTTTTGCACTCTTGACAGCTTTTTGAACCGCCAGTTTTGTCGCTTCATCGTCCGGGCTGATTTTCACTTCTTGAAGGCATAGAATTGTAGGCCATTTATGCCGACGAAGGAAGTCTCGGAGAGATGCCGTTGCTTTGGTTTCTGCTTTTGCTTGCTTGGGGGATGATTTCTTTGGTTGAAAGAAAGAAGTTATTGGTTTTTGAATGAAAGGTTGTATCCCATTGACATTCCAGGAGTAGATTCTAAGAGGCTCGATCGTGGAGGTCCTGACTGATACAGTGGCGCCCACGTCGGTCTTGCTGTTGCTTAGGCGGCGTCTTTTGAGAGGAGGCGGACTGACGCTCATCTTACAAGAATTTGCCCTGTGTATTGCTGTCTCGAAACACGGCCTCAGACGCCTTGGTGTATTGGGAAACCAGATTGCGAACATGAGGTAAGTGTTACTCAGCTAAGGAAGCGCAATATGAGGCGTTGACTTTTCCACACTCACACACTTGTCATCTTCTACAAACCGTTCGACATATTGGTGAAAAGGTACGGTTGCGTGTTCAATCAAATCCGATGAATGTGTTCAAGCCATACTCGTACGTCCGATGACAATTGTGTGTTCGCAGATAGCTTTCCCGATCGAACGTGTTTGCCCGCCCCGCATGTCGAAGATGTTGTTTCCCGTCGCTTTCCCGACCCGTGGATAAATAAAGCATTCGCCCTGCATTTCTATTGTGGTTTTATCTTAGTGTCGAGTTGATAAGCATCTGGAAGTCATCAACATGGACGCATCTGAATCACCAAGCGCAGTCTTTCACCGGAGTCTTCACACCAATCCCATCCCCATAATCGGAGCCAGCGGGAATTACTTGCATTTATCAACAGGCGGAAAACTGCTCGATGCTACTGGAGGTGCTGCGGTATCATGCCTAGGACATGGAAACAAAAGAGTCAAGGAGGCCATCATAAGTCAATTGGATGTGGTCTCATATGTCCATTCTGCAACCTTTGCTACCGAGGCCGCCGAGAAGCTCGCAAGAGAACTTGTCGAGTCAACTAATGGAGAGATGTCAAGGGCGTACATCGTCAGCTCTGGTAGGTGGAATCTTTCGAGCTCTTGATGTACCGCAATTGCCAATCAAAACAGGTTCCGAAGCAATGGAAGCAGCTCTCAAGCTTGCAAGACAACATTTCCTCGAGTCCAACCCGCCACAGCCACGAAGAACCAGGTTCATCGCCAGGCACGAGTCTTATCATGGAACAACATTAGGGGCACTGTCGGTCAGCGGCCACAAGGCTCGTCGTGCTCCATACGAACCGATGCTGCTTCCGAACATGAGTCGCGTCTCTGCGTGCAATGCTTATCGCGGGATGATCGAAGGTGAAACCGAGGCAGGATACGTGGATCGATTGGCAAAGGAACTTGATGAAGAGTTCCGGCGTCTTGGTCCAGAGAATGTTTGTGCGTTTGTGGCGGAGCCAATAGTGGGCGCAGTGAGTACGCTGAGTCAATCTTGCTTGGCATCTACTGACCACAATCCTTGAAGGCTTTAGGTTGCGTGCCGGCGGTCAGGGGTTACTTCAAGGCAGTCCGCACCGTTTGTGATAAGTATGGGGCACTACTAATTCTTGATGAAGTGATGTGTGGCATGGGCAGAACGGGGACTATGCATGCGTGGCAATCGCCACTCATTGATGTGATTCCGGATATTCAGACCATCGGAAAGGGGCTGGGTGGTGGATATGCACCTGTGGCTGGTGTGTTGATCAGTCGCAAAGTGACGGATACCCTATTCGGAGGTACCGGAGCCTTTGCCCATGGACAGACTTATCAGGGACATCCTGTCAGTTGCAGAGCTGCGTTGGAAGTGGTACGGACCATAAATGAAGAGAAGCTGGTGGATAATGTCGCAGCCATGGGCTTGAAGATGGAAGAACTGTTGAAGCAACTCGTCTTACCGTTACCTCATGTTGGTGATGTACGAGGAAAGGGGCTCTTCTGGGGAGTAAGTCTTTGGAGAAAAAGCAGATTCGATGGACATGAAACTGACCAGCAAAGATCGAATTTGTTAAGGACAAGACAACGAAAGAACCATTTGATCCAAAAGAGAATGTTGCTATGGACATCCACGAGAAAGGTGAGCACGCACAGTCTTGAGATTGGTAGAAAATAAGCTAACCAAACTCAGGTTTAAGTGGCCCGCACAACATCACACTCTATCCTGGAAACGGCACGGTAGACGGTAAGGTCGGAGATCACATTCTCGTTGCTCCTGCATACAATGTGACGGCGGATGTCGTCGAATTGATTGTGCAAAAGACTGCGGCGGTCATTAAGGAATACTTCGAACAGAGCAGAGAATGATTTTGGGGATCGGTCGTTCCATAAACTCAATGAGAGTCTGTTGAAAGAAGGCCACCACCCTCCATAGACATATGACCGTTAGTTGCTTGAGTTGTCGAGGAGCCTGTTCATGATTGAAACACCAAACAAGATTTTTCTTTATTGGCCATTGATTCGAAGAACGCTCAAAATAACAACACTCAGTTTTGATGGAACCATTATGCGCCGGTCCACAAGTCTTGCTGGTATAATTAAAAATTGATGGACCGGGACGGAGAAGTGATAGTGAGCGGAGGCGAAGCTCTAGAACTTGACGAAAGGGTCCTCGGGTCTAGGCTTCAGCTCCTACTGTGTCTGCCATGCAAGTTTATCCCAAACTCGTTGATCACTCGCATTAACGTCAAGAGATTACATCAAAGGCGAAGAACCTACAGGAGTACACGTGTGTATCAGCGGGAGTTAAAGAGATTGCCGAAAAGGACATTGGGTGTTGGCTCTGAAGTACCACTAGGCGAGGTATTCCTAACTCGACAGGACGAAGCACAGAACGGCTCAATGATTACAAGGATGCGAGACGGCGCATTGAGATTTTGGAAAAAGCAAATAGTGAGGATGTTCAATCGAAATAATACAAAAACCATGTGAAGGGAGCCGGAGCAGATACAAGAGTGATGACTTTGGAGTTGTGAGAAGTTGCGGAGGATTCCACGAATGACGAAGCACACTTGACGAGCAGCTCCGTCGTCCTCTTGGTGCTGAGTGCCAACGGATTTCGGTCGAGCAGTCCAAGACACACAGTCTCAGCTTTTCGAATTTCGAGCCCTCGAGCAAGACGACAAAGACGCGCCTTCACGTCCAACAGGCCCGTCACTTGGCCTACTTCATCGGCTTGCACCCACAGCCGTAGTTAAGCCGCTTGTTCTGTGGGAGTGAGGTCTCTACGCCTGACTTCTTCTCCGCTCTTGCGGTATTGCAAAGGCTGTCCAACTGACGGTCGCTTGTTGAATGACTCCGGAATTCCCTCTGCATCACCCTCGCTGACCTCGAATCGCCCGTCTCGAGCGAGCCGAGTCCTGTTGATATCTGCCACTCTCGCTGCTCGCTGCCGACGACGACATCGACGACGACGACGACCAGACACCAGACCATGTCGACTCCTCAGACGGCTACTGCTACCCTCGCGCCGAACCATTACCAGCCTCACCAGTATCTTCCAGCCATGACAGAATACCCGTATCCCCCGCAAGCATATGCCAACGGCTATCCTCCACCATCACGAACTGCCACGACCACCGCTACCGCTCCTGCACCTTATCCCGCCCCGCCTTCAACTGCTGCTTCGTCCAACGGCACTGCCGCAAAGAGACAGAGGAACCAACCCGTCGATTGGAATGAATACTTTGGCGGCAAGCCTCCCAAAGAGATCATAGTCATTGACGATGACGACGAGGATGAAGCGCCCGCTACCAACCAGACCAACCAGACATACCACAACCCTCCCGTAGCCTCTGCCAGCACGAGCCAACAGCACATGGACAAGCGCAGAAAGACAACCAACTATGACGCTGCCTATCACCACGCCGAATACTCAAATACTCACACGCCGTACTATGACGCCGCCTCGACGGACCAGAACCCGACATCATACAAGACATCGGCCGCTACGTCTCTGGCTTCACAACCAAGCGCGAGTGCTTACGCCGAGGATGCCGCTACTGGCCAGAAGCGCAAGAGAACGACCCGCCAGGGCGCTGCCGACCAAAAGAAGCGTGAAGTCAATGCCCGTCCCGATCCATTCGCCGAGTATGTTCCCCCGCCCAAGCCGCCACTCAAGGCCAAGGATGTCTTTGTACCGCTGGTGCCAGACGTACGTTCACCCATTGCCTGATTGCAGGCGCAACAACTGACACGAGCGTAGAGAACGGCCAAGCGTGACCAAAAGGTTGACGATGATGATGGACATTATATTGTTCACGACCACGCCGACTTGACCGAGCGATGTAAGTCGACGAAGCTTCAATACTCGATCGCTCCTGTGCAGTACTGACTCGTTCCCGGCAGACTCGATCGTAAAGCTCCTCGGCCAGGGCACCTTTGGCAAGGTGGTGCAAGCGTACGACCGAAGGAGAAACGCCGACGTCGCCATCAAAATCATCCGCTCTGTGCAGAAATACCGCGATGCTAGCCGCATCGAGTTGAGGGTCTTGTCGACACTGGCATGCAATGACAAGCACAACCGCAACAAGTGTATCCACCTGCGAGACACGTTTGACTTCCGCAACCACATCTGCATCGTCACTGACCTCTTGGGCCAGAGTGTCTTTGACTTCCTCAAGAGTAACTCTTTTGTGCCTTTCCCCAGTACTCACATTCAGCAATTTGCCCGCCAGCTATTTACCAGCGTCGCCTGTAGGTCATCCCCATCGCTCTCGTCTGTCTGCCTCTAATTCTTGGCCATAGTTTTGCACGATCTCAACCTCATCCACACCGATCTCAAACCCGAGAACATCCTTCTTGTACAAAACCACTACCAGACCTTCACATACAACCGCAACATCCCCTCGTCATCAAACACAAATCCACGCTCGGCTAAGTTCCGCAGGGTGCTGCTTGACCCCGAGATAAGACTTATTGACTTTGGCTCGGCCACCTTTGATGACGAGTACCACTCATCCGTCGTCTCGACGCGACACTACCGCGCTCCCGAGATCATCCTCAACCTTGGGTGGAGCTTCCCTTGCGACATTTGGAGCATAGGCTGCATTCTTGTCGAGTTCTTCACCGGCGACGCCCTGTTCCAGACGCACGATAACTTGGAGCATCTGGCAATGATGGAGGCCGTGTGCAACACCCCTATTGACAAGGCCCTCGTGCGCTTGGTCACTGCTGGCCGTGGCAGTAACAAGAACTCTGCTGCAGCGTGAGTCTCCTGGTCCTCTCATCCTTGGTAGCCCGCTAACCTCCTCCAAGCTACTTCAGGCGTCAGATCCTCGACTACCCACAAAGCGACACCCCTCGCTCGTCGCGCAAGTTTGTCAAGGCGATGAAACCTCTTCATGTAAGACCTCCCCCTATCTCCAGACTGGCAGACTTCCCCTGCCCTCCTCTCCTCGAGCCCGGTCCAACCGCACCTCGAGTCGCTCGCCCAGCCAGTCTCAAGAAAAACCAATATGCACCATACTTATACACTCTTCAGGAAATCATCCCCGCTCACAACGAATTCAACCGCCAATTTCTTGATCTGCTGAAGAAGATCTTTGTCTATGACCCGAAGAAGCGTATCACTGCACATCAAGCCCTGCAACATGAATGGTTCAAGGAGCACTATGAAGACGACGGCACCGAAGCCGAGAAGATCAAAATCGAGAGACAACGTGCTGCTCGCCTCGACGCCCAACAACGAAGCCAACAACCCGAACCTCAGGTCGGCCAGGTCAATCGGTGATACTGTACAAAATCATGTCACAAATTCTTGGACACATACCAAACAAATTCGGAGTACATGCACCCCTTTGAGGGAACTGGAAAGACCGGATTGATCACGGCAGCCCGTTGCATTAGTGGGGATAATGGGAGGTGAATGGAGTTCTTTTTTCTTTCTTACAACAAGCATCCGAGTTATCACAACTATTCTCATCCAATGGGGTCACGATTAACACACGAAACTGGGAAAGGGGTTCTGCATGCATGGGTTAATGGGGAAGGGCTCCCCTTTGTTGTTTCTTACTTTCTTTTTCCTTCATCTTCATCAACTAGCGGGCTCATTCGACCGCCTGAGTTCTGCCTCCAAGGACCATTACCTTTCGAGAACCGCACTCCATTCAAGGAATCGCTGAGTTTTTCATTTTCACTACTTTCCTTGGGCATGGAGGATTTTTCTAGAAAACAAATCTCGGCGGGCTCAATCGGCCCCAGCCTCTGCTGCAGGGATGAAAATAATGTTCTTCAACTTCGCTTTCAATTTCACCGTCTCGACAACGTTTTCCTGTGTTCAACAAACTTGACACTTTTGAGTATGAACCCTCTTTCGGACTCTTCTCATCGATATCCACATCGTTGTCCATATTTGGTTGTAGAATAGAACCAGCATCAGCAACGATGCCATGTGAATCATCGGTATCGCAAATAGAGCTGGGTAAAAGTATTGAGCATGTTTGGAGTGAGTACGGCTTGAATTGATTGTTTCGATTTTGCTCAGTCAATGAACTACGGTTTCTTCTTGTTCACCAGAATCGATCATCCTCTGTTCTGTCTGAACCCCATGATACCCAAGAAGAAACAGGATAAAGAAAAAGAAACCCCCTATGTTTAATCTACACGAAAGTCTCGGAAGAGAAAAAGAAAATAAGAAGAACACGATTGCTGATGGATCGCATTGCAGGGAAAAGAGGTGAAAGGGTAAGAAAAGAAGCCTCGCAGTGAAGATAAGAACGAATTGTGAAGAAGGGTATAATAGACATTATGAAGAAAAGTAAAAGGCGGCGCTCAAAAGGCATCAAGAAAAACAAGCTTCATCTGCTGCTCTCCACAAGCACGCCGCTCGCTTTGCCATGCAAACTGGTGTTGACCCTGTCTCGCAGACCCTTCAACGGTGCAGAAGACGCTTGTGATACTGTCTTCTTTCTCGGGCTGCGACGCAGAACACGCTGTGCTTCACGCTCCTCGGCTGCTTCCTCAAGAAGGACTTCTACACCACCACCAGCCTTGTCATCCAGGATTTGCTGTCTGGAGCCTAGGGCTTGCAATGACGCCTTGCCTTCAGGAATGCTAGGGTTGAGTTGAGCTTGAGCTTGTTTTGCTAGTGTCGAAGCATTCTTTTCCTCCGATTCGTAGGGTGAAGGCTCGGCCTTGAGGCTTTGTGCGGGGCTCGAGTGAGAGATGTTATCTTGTTCAACCTTTTTCTGAGCAGCAATTCTCGACCTCTCGTAGCGGGCCGAGACGTCGCCACCAACCCATTTGGTACCAAGAAGGCCGTCCCAGAAGGTGAAGAAAGGCTGGCTGAAGTTGGTTTTGATACCCCAGCTCTGGTGGTGAATATCGTGATAGCCGGCGTTGTTGCTGGTGATGTGCTGGAGAGGGTCCCAAGGAAGGGCATAGCCACAGTGGTCATCAACAGTCTTGATGGTGCTGCAGGTAAAGAACCACATGGATTGTCTGCAGGTCATGCCTGCGAGCATGTAGGCAATGCCGGTGCCCAATGTGTCCAGAAGGAAGCCCTCGAAGGGGTGATTGTAGAGAGCACCGTATGCATAAGGTACATAGAGACGGTGGTGACGGGAGTGGAAGGTTGTGTAGAGCCACTTGTTCATATGCATGGCTCTGTGCCAGAAGTACTGCCATGTGTCGACAACAAGGACGGCGAATGTGAATTGCATGGCGGGAATGAGCATCCAGTAGACGGCCTTGGCAAGTGTGAGCTCCCACGAAGCAAAGGCTGGGACGACGTGACCCGAAGCAGCCTGTTGGAAGAGGTTGTAGCTACCACCTTTCAATGCGGCAGAGAGGATGGGGTGTGCAACGGCCTGCTTGCTGGCCATGGTGTTGGCGTCGAGACCGGCAAATGCGAGAAGGTTGGGGATGGCACGTTGGGCGAGACGGATTCTCTGAGCCCAGACAGCGACATTGTAGTCGTCCTGGCCCATGGTGGCCTCGGGCTCAAAGATTGTGATGGCAAGACCAACAGCCGTCTGGATGACTTGTTGGATGATGACGTCGCGGAAGACGTCCCATCGTGAAACGTGGTTTCGCTTGAGCACCTCTGCGGGAGTGTGCAGACGGTATTGAGGGAAAAGGTCGTATTCGTCGATGAAGTGGAAGATGAACGAGACAATCCAGTAGGCGGCTACGGGGAGAATCAGGGCCAGGTAGAGGTCGGGAATCCATGAGATCAGAGGTTGTAGCGGAGTCAGAGTGTATGTGGGAAGAGGGGGGAGCGGCAGCATGGTCGCGTTGGCCATGGTGGGCTGCATGATGGTGCTTGTTATGGCTTCGAAGCCGGCACGCGAGTTGAAGAAGTTGCGATCCGCGAAGCTCCGCTTGTTGTCTTGGGCGAGATGATGTTCAAAACAAACGCAATTGAAGAAGGAGCGACGGTCGGATGGGGTTGGTTTGGCTGGTGGATATGGATTGTCGAACAGGAAAGGATGTAGGAGGGAGGAGTAGGAAATGAGGCAGACGGTGCCTATTTCAGATCGTCATTCGATTTCTCCTGTTGCTGGCTCACGCTCTCGGCTTGATCTGTGCCCGTCACCCGATACGATGAAACCGATCAAAGAATTCCTCGCCACTCGGATATCCGTGACACGTCCATACGCCGTATTCTAGAACCCTGCCTAAACGAGTATAGCATTTGCTGATCTATGCCCATGATACTCGGTAGTCCAAGTCACTCGCCGCCTGAACGACATCATCGTGGCCAAACAGTAGGTCGCGCAGTATTTCCTCCTACCATCCTTGCGACTCCATTTTTGCTTGTGTGTCTTGCTGCCATCGCTTTCTTGTTCCTATCAGCCCTTCTCGTGCTTCACCATGTCAACTATCCCGGCTTGTTGCATCTGTTCCTCGGTGCTAGATACGATAGACTCAAAAACGGAAAAGCCTACTATCGCTGCACGCCACCTTTCGTGCTGTTCACGTCCCGTCTGCCAACGATGCATTGCCAACAATCCTCGCTACAACTCGTATTGTCCGTATTGCCAAATCTCCACAGATCCACGATCGACTCTTCCACAAGGTCTACGTGACCCACCGCCATACAACGACACACAGGCTTCTGCTTTACCGCCGTCTGAAAAAGACCAGGACGCACCTCCTGCATATTCTGCGCACGAATCATTGCAACCTCCTTCAGAAAAGGCTATCGAGAATGCCCCAGATGTGCTACACTTTTTGACCCCGACGGACACGGCTCTTTCATTATCCTTAGCCTATGGTGTACCTCTTCATGCTTTACGAAAGGCCAACAACGTCTTTGCAGACCATCTTCTTCAAGGTCGTAGAACCGTCGTAATCCCTGGAGATTATTACAAGGGCGGCGTGAGCCTAAGCCCAAGGCCAATCGAGGGCGAGGAAGAGGAGCTGCGCAAGTCCAAGTTACGGCGATTCATGGTCACATGCAAAGTATCCGAGTAAGGTTTCATGTCACAATCCCTCCTGGTCGCCTCTAATAGTATCGCAGATATGACGTTGCACAACTTTACCTGGAACAGAACGACTATGATTTGGACGGCGCTGTCGAGGCGTACAAAGACGACGAGAAGTGGGAGAAAGAACACCCGCTACAAAACAACGGCAAGGGCAAGATGACTGCGCGTACTGTTGGTAAAAGGCGATATGTTGGCTCCTCGTAGATTACCATTTGTCGATTTGCGTAGAATAACATGAGTTACGACACCCCTGCAGGATACCTCTGATACCTCACTCATAATGTCATCGTATTCTTTTGGTTGCTTATTCAAAGCGGATGAGCCAGCCATCTGCTTCCTTCTCACCTCTTGCGTTATCTCCTCCCCACATGACTACGCTTCTTCCATCGCTCGCAACGTCTGCTGCGAAAAAGCCTCGAGGTCCGGGGTGTACCTTGCCTTCATGACCACTCTGCTCTGTCGCTTGCACTTCGATTTCGGCCCACTCATAGCCACCGCTCTTGTATCCCAGCTTGTCCCTGATCGTGTCCTTGATAGCCGCCGGCTTGAAGTCTGTCCAGCTAGTAGGTTTGGTCGACTTTGATGGTAGTTGGTAGGTCCACAGATCAGATTCGAAAGGTCGAGGAGCCTCGCTAGACTCGACTGACTTCCCGGGGCTCTCGGCATCAACATGGACTTCTCTACTGCCAAAGAAGTAGACTAGGTACAGACGGCCATATCCGGTAGTGACCGGAATCAGAGATCCGCCGGTTCGCGCTCCAGGTCCTGCGGATGAAGGGACTTCCGTCGAGTTTGTGATTCGCTGCCATTGTAGTCCATGTGCCGATCCTGGAGCAGGAACTCTGTCACCAATTTCGAGTCTGTATACATGAGTGATGCCCTCAGCGGGCGAGTTGGTGATCATATAGAGTGTGCCGTCGGCAAAAGCTACACTTTCTGAATGTTCTGGAGAATCGGGAAGTTGAGTCCAGGTGTGAGCAATCATGTCGAAGAACCAGGTATCGTTCAGTTCGGTCTCTACGGACGATCGTCCGCCGTGAAGAAGAATGTGGCCGCCATAATGGAACAGTTCGTGGTCGAATCGTGGGCAAGGTTTTGGACTGGAGTGGGATCGTTAGCATTGACCGGTCGAATGACAAAAGACACGACATACCCTTCTGAAGAAACCTGGTGCCATTTTGAAGATTCAATGTTCCAGATCCACAAGGAAGAATCCTGATCTACAGGAGCATGCTTCTCGTCACAGCCTCCAAAGACGGCTAGCTCATGGCCTTGGACACAGGCAGCATGCCTGGTGCGTGCACTCGGCACAGCAGCTCCTTCATCGCGAGGAACGGCCGGGTAACAAGCATAAGCAATATCTGTCTCGTGTGTCTGCTTCAATGGCAGAGTCACAGTGTGGATGTCGTTGGATGCCAGCTTTCCATCAGTGGTCTGGCCTCCAAAGATGCATGCCTTGTCGTTGGCGATGCTGACGGTGTGATGTGAGCGTGCAAGAGCCAAGCTGTAAGGGTATTAGTCGCTGCAAACCTTCCAAAGTTCTGCTGTTCAATTACGCGGCGTCATCCTTGTCTGCGGTAGCAATCTGAGAGAAGGTTGCCTTTAGAGGTACGGTGGGTTTGGCAACAGCATATCCAGCGATTGCTGAGCCTTCGAGGGTTGTGGATACGACTTGTTCAGCCACAACAGCTCCAGCTGCTATTTCAGCCATTTTGGGTGAGAGAGTTTTGTGGAAGAGCGAGCATTCATCTTTGGTAGCTACTCGAGTATGGTCCCTCGCATAGACACCTTGTCATGTGAAAGAGGACCATGACGTAGCACATGAGCTACTTCGAGAGGAGATGATACCAAACGCAAGAGGTAAGCTTATCCAGCGCAGGCTGCGCATCTGGTGAGGTTTCCTACTGTTCCGGCTCACCAAACGGACTGGTATTGAGGACTTGGGGAGGGTTTTCTGAGCGCTTGCCCTGTCGACCTCCTCACTGACCACTCTTAGACGCACAAAGACATCGCGCACCTCTACAACAAGCCGCAGCTGTATCTCGGAGCAGCTGTTTCGTAGCAGAATCCAGACGTCCGGTATCGCCTCCCTTCGGAAAAGGGGCACGGGCTCTTGGCATCTCCAAACGACCCCAGAGTCGATCTCACGTCGCATGAGCAGCACCAGGATACCTTGGATGCATCGCACGAGCACCATTGCGCCCATCTGTCCAGAGCGGTAGAGCCAGCTACCAGCACTCGCCATGGCGACAGCGACGACCGCGAAAGCTGGGCATGCTCCAATGCGCCGCCCACGCCCGAGCATGGCCGCCCGTCTCAACACACGCGCCAACAACCAGGCCAACAGTGCCAGCGACACTCTGGTCAAAAGGATAGCCGAACCTCATGTCAGGAGCTCCGAGTACATCCTGCGCAAGTTCCGCGGCAAGCCTCCCTCGCTCACCATCCATCTGCATGCCACCTTCTTCCGCTTCGACCAGCAGGATGGCAGCTTTCCCTACGACTCGCCCATGAAGTTCATTCTTCAGCACCTGCGCAAACAGACCATCCCTCATGAAATGGTCCAAGATCTGCTGGAGAATCGTGTCGCCTTTTATGACGGTTGTCTCATTGTCAACGTCGTCAACCACAAGTCGTCTGTCGCAAAGACTCCTGCTCCTGGCAACCTGTCCGTCAGCTCGGCCGACCACAATACTCCCTTTTCCATGCACAACTACCACGACCATATCACTCCATCTCCCTTTGGTCCCTACCCGAAAAAGGCTTCAGACCGTTCGTCGCTACCTAACAAGAGATCCGAGTCAGTCAAGCAACAAGATGGTCTGAAAGATCAAGCCCATACGGGCCCTAGGACTTCGACTGTCGTACTTCATCCCACCGATCTTTCTCGCCATCATGAGCTGATGCACCTCGCGAACCAACAATCTAAGGGCGCTCTAGTCGATGAGACCAACTACTACCAGTTTGAAGCGACTATGCTCATTTCCTCCGAACCACCACTATTACTAGATCCCGCAAAGACCTTTGAGGAGGCTGAGATGGCCTTGAGTCTGCTCAAACACCCTCTGCATTCCGAAGCTCCTCCATCACCAAGATCCCGCAAGCGTACCCACGCCGAAATGGCTCTGGACGATGCACAAGCCTTCGAGGAAGAGAGACGTATGCTCATTATGGACGAACGCACAAAACCTTCTTTGCGTGGTGCAAATGGTACCTCGGCCTCCGAAGGTCAAACTGCTTCGGTTGCTCTTGGCTTTTCCAGATTCAAGACCCTCGAGACCATCAAGAAGAACCACGAAGAGAACGACCGCAAGAAAAAGGAGGAAGAGGCGCAGAAGGCTATAGAGAAGCGTCAACACGATGCTGCGCTGGCGCAAAAGAGAAAGCTCATGGAGGACAGGAACCGTCAAGAGCAAGCGGCCACACAGCAACAACAGAAACAGAAGATGATGATGCACCAGCAGCAGCAGCAATTGATGCAACAACAAGCCGTACAGCAGCAGCAGGCCGCTCAGCTCCAGCAACAGCAACAACAGCAACTCCAGCAGCAGCAGCAGCAATTGCAACAGCAACAGCAGCACGCTCACAATCTCGCTCAGGCTCAAACCCCTATGGCGACTAACCCTCAGCAACAGCATCTCCAACAACAAGCTGCCATGGCTGCCCAGCATTCGTCTCCCATTGTCCACAACCCTACGCCCATCATGGCCTCATCTCCTGTCATGCCCAACGCCTCAAACATGAATATGGGCGGCTTCCCTATGCAAACTACTGCTTCGAACCAAGGCGCTGGAAGCCCGGCTCGCCCTCCTTCCGCTGCTATGCAACATGCTAATATCGCCATGGCTAGACAGCTCAGCCAGCAAGCAAACCCGAGTCGTCATGCTACTCCACAAATGGCGCACGGTACTCCACAAATGGCGTCTGCTGTGCCTATGGACGGCAACCGCCAGATGAGCGGTACCCCTAATATGCAACACCGAAGCCCGATTCCTCCTCATATGCAAGGCACTCCCAATCAAGCAGGCTTGATGGCTGGAACACCGCAGATGAACGGAATAAACCAAATGAACCAGATGAACCAACTCACTCCTACTCAGCAAATGGCTATAATGCAACAGCAGCGCGCACGCTTGCAACAGCAGACAATGCAAGCTTCGCCAGGCCAGTACACACCAGAGCAGCTCACCGTGATGAGGAACCAGCAGAATATGGCTCTGCAGCAGCAAATGAATCCTCAGATGTACGCTCAGATGCAACAACGCATACAAATGCAAAACATGCAGGGAGGCACACCCATGATGCAGACACCTTCGCAGCAGCAACAGCAACAGCAGATGAATCAGGCGATGAGCCAACAGATGGGCCAGAGCATGCCAAATGCTCAGGCAGCTCAACGGGCACAAGCTGCTGGTCAAGCTCGTGCTCAGTTCATGCGTACAAAGCAAATGATTGTCACATTGCAATCTCAGGGTCAGCCAATACCCATAGAACTGCAGCACCGTTTCCAGCAACAGCAACAAATGGTTCATGCTGCCCAACAGCAGATGGCAGTCGCTACGGCACGAACACAGCAAGCGACTCTTGGCGATACGAACAACACGGAACAATACATGCAGAACCTTCGCAACCAGCAAGCACTTATAGCAAGGTTGCAACGAACTCCACAAATGGGACAACAGGCGGGCATGATGAATGGTGGAGGGCAGCAGCAGCAAAATATGAACATGCTGCAAACTCAACAAGCACAGATGCAGCAAATGCAATTTGCTCGTCAAGTTGCGATGAATCAACAACGACCCGGATCGGGAATGGGTCAATAGGAGCGACATGATACCCCTCTGCAGGAGTTTTAAAACGGCGTTGGTGGCTTTCGGGGCAGGGAAATGTTGATGTTTATACGTCAAAAATTAAATCGAGCTTATGTGCTCGTCCTTCGGCGCGGATGATTGAGCTGGTTGCTCTTGAGACACGCATCATCACAGAGCTTTTGAGAGTGGTGTGATTTGAACATTCGTAATACCTGTATTTCTATGCGTATTTTCTTCACATTCATTGCGCTTCTCACGTTCATGTCTCTATTTACCATAACTCGTTTTTGTCAATGAATTGAACCAAGTACTTTGTGGCTGGTTTTACTCCAACCTGACTCTTTTTACAAAATTCGTAATACCAACATGGTACTCCAACGACAAGTATGGCATATATGCAATCCAGTGAGACCACAAGCTCTCTACATAAGTGCATCTCTTAGTCTTTAATCACGACGCTAGACGACTAGGCTAGCACCTAGTCATTCTGCTCGAGTACAAGACCGGACAGTAGTCAAAAGAGCAAAAGGAAAAGGGTCGGCTCTCCCGAACTTGGCTTAAAACTGTCAAGAGCATGGCTTGGTTCCAAAGAAGGGTGTCTCACGTGCCTGACGCGCGGGAAAAGCGTGGGAGCGGATGTCCGAGCTCAGACACACGAAGGAATATAGTCAAGAGTATTCAGCACCGAGGCAAGCACCACAGAAAGCCCAGCTTTCACATCTTCCGTGGCGCAATTGGCTAGCGCGTTCGACTGTTAGGTCTCGCAAGAGACTCGCTATCGAGAGGTTGACAGTTCAAGCCTGTCCGGGAGAGCTGCTGTTCTTTTTGTTTCTTCTCTCTTGACTTCTCAGACTCTTTTGCTCTTTCCTTTCACTGATCAATCATTGTTTAGGTGGATGAGAAAGCGTCATAACAGTCGAACGCACTAGCCAATTGCGCCACGGAAGATGTGAAAGCTGGGCTTCTTGGGTTGTCGCTAACGCGACAACATTGGTTTAAGAGCTGGAGATGCAGTTAAGGTCCCGAGTGTTCAAATCCTAGCAATAGGACTGACATACAGCATGATGCTTACTTACATGGGCCGCTCGTCCATCCTCCCCGTGTGCTAAATTCTGTCACTTCTACTAGCCATCTCCCACGGCCATGTCTAGGGTTATCCAGTCTGTAGAAATGCACAATGTTTTTAAGATCTCTCTAGTCGTCCGCAGAGAGGCGCTGAGCATCACACTCTTGCACTGATCTCAAAAACATTGTGTATTTCTACAGGGTGCGCGTGACAAAGTTTAGCACACGGGGAGGATGGAGCGTGGTCGTCTAATACACATCCCAAGACTCCGACTTCGATTTGGAAGGGGGTGTGCCTTGTAAGAGGCATGCATTGCCTCTCGTCGTCTTCTGAGAGGGAGCAAGACGTGGATCAATTTTTCATCGAATAGCTTCATGTTGAAAGCCAATGATGGATGATTGGACCTCTCCTATCATTATGGTAGGCTGAGTGAATTGTTTGTGTTGATCACGGTGGCTGCTGAGTGGGTGACCCTGCTCAGAATATTTACGATCAAAAACAGTCGCAACATTTGATGTTTAGCATCTGATCTTCCCTCTGTCCAATGCTTAGATGCTTTGACGATCGGTCATGCCTTCTAAGGCTCATTCATGACTGGTAAAGGGGAGGAATTGCCATAGAAGTACGCTACAACTGGTCATGCAGTCATCGTGAACTGCGAGTGACTGACCATTCCTGCCTTCTGCGTTTCAATATTGTGTTCTACGCGGGACTTCAAGAGACGGTGTTTGAGCATTACTAGGAGCATGTGAATAACAAAAGTCTGATGGTCAGCTTCTGCGCAACATGGCAAAACAAAAACCGATTGGTTGGTTGTACACCTACCAAAAAGATGCTCATGCTGGGGATCGAACCCAGGATCTTCTCTGTGTGAGAGAGATGTCATACCACTAGACCACACGAGCCACGATGCAAAATATTGTCGCCGGGTATACCGAACAAAGTGAAATCAAAGCTGGACGCCACATCCATTCGACAGACGTTCTCCTCTACGAGTACCACTCATGTTTACGGGAGAACTTGAGGAAGCACTATGTGCAAAGAGCTCGTTAGCATGAGATAACAGCATATATGTGGTTGTACTAGTTGCCTCCCTCTGCAGTGCTTACTGTATGACGATAGACGTCGGACAAAGATCAGAAACAGCAGAGTGCAGTATCCGAAGAGCCTCAGCTGTGGTGGGGTAAACAGTACGACATGAAAGCCGTGATGGCCAAGTCGTACGGTTTGTGTTTAACCACTCAACGTGAGTCTGTCAGCGAACCAAGCCACTGGGAGAGGAAAGAGGTTGTGCTGGCAAGTAGAGTCGAAGAGTGGTACGAGGTGACAGACCTTTCCAGGTCAGACAGCGCTCAGATCCGACACAACCGGGTCCGAAATTCGCTAGACAGCTTGGCTGTGGGCTCGACAGTTGTTGTAACAAACGTTTGTCAATGCTATCATGCAACGAGATGGACAGAAATCAGCAGGAGCACTCTTCATAGCCAGAAAACTGGTAAAGACGATGAAGAAAAAAGATCATCGGCGAGCTACTTCAGGCAGTTTTGATGCAAAGGCAGATCACCGATACAAGGCAGAAGAAAGGGCACGAAAACGGCCGATGCTTGGAAGAGAAAAACACCGGAAGGGGTACGCAATCGGTACATGCGAGAGAGTACCGATGCATCGGCCAGCCTCGTGTTTCTCAAGAGTCGTGGCTTCCTTGCTGTGCGCAAAGATAGCCGAGTTGTCTCCATGATTATGAATCCGATCAGGTTTCTTGATGGACGTCTGTCTTGCACTCACCTAATTTTCGATAGTTTGGGGGTTAGGTACGGCTTGGCATGGAACTCCGCTCCGCTAAGGTTGATCGGGCTGCGGCATGCAGCCACTTTGCTCTTCTCCCGGGCCTTATGGCACAGACCACGTCAATGATGCATGTGAAAGAAAAAGCTTGGGATCTGGGCAAAGGACGACTGCAGGAACAGCAAGATCCTGGGACAAAGGACGCGGAAGCTGCTTGTTGAGCAAGGCCGAACGGATGTTGATCGTTTTGCAGATTTCACATGGTCAGCGGTCCGCGGCGTTTAGCAGTTGGCACGATAGATAGCTTGAACGAACATCGGCGGTGCGCGGGCGGAAGACTGCGGGCAGCAGCACGGGCATTGATGCTGTATGACTATGCGGTCATTCGATCGCATTTCTAATCCCTAGATCTCTGTTCTTCCTTTTTTACACTTGCCATCTCCTTCGGACCTTCGCTTTCTTCACGTCAACTAGTCGACACACCCACCCACGCGCGCCTGGAGTCGCTGCTTCCGTGGGCAAACAGACAAACATCTTCCGAGCTGGACTCTTACATCACTCGCGAATCCGGAACCCAACTCCCCTCCTGATCCGCAAACAGCAAGCATCATCCACAAAAGCTGACAAGCACTATTACGATGGGCGCAAGCTGGGACACCGCGAGGTGAGTCAGCCGTGTTGGTCTAGCATGTCCGGCCTGTTATTGACAAACCCGGCAGGACACTTAGCATGGTCGTGTCCTCACTCATCTTGACATATCATGCTGCAACAGCATATCTATGCACTTTCCTGACCAGCGATCCGCTGTACATGTCTTTCAGCGTGACAGCATATGCCTGGTATGGCTGTGCTCTCGCCGTGCTAGGAATCTACGGATCCTACAAGGTACAAAGATGCAGCCTTCACATGTGAATCCACCAGTTCTGACCCCAATCCAGAAATCACCAACACACCTCACAATCTTCTCCAACCACCTGCTCATAGACACGGTTCTCTCGCTCGTTCCCAAATTCGGCCTTGTCTATCTTTTCTACGATGTTACCGCCGATCTCTGCTTCACCAGCAAGCTCAACACGTCATTCTGGTTTCCTTCCACATCCGAGGACCTGCACGGCCCCGGACGTGTCATTCAGACTTCATCAACCGAACAGTCTCTCGGTGCGAGCATCAAGGCACGCCGCCATTGCGAGACAGATGTTCTTGTCGCTCAGATTGCCTTTGGAGCTGTCCTCGTCTTCTGGACAATTGCCCAGTGGGGCATGGGGCTGAGCGTGCGCCGCTATGCTGTCAGACTCGAACTTCAAAGCTACACTGCAGCCTCGTCAAATCAGCATATCGACGAAGAAAAGGCCTTCTACGAGGAGGATAGCCTTGCCGACGAATACCAAGATGCTGTCACAGTCGTCCAGAAATGGACCTGTCGAGAGAAAGACAGCACTACTTTCATCGAGGTTGCCGAAAAGCCCTCTTGATCACGACCCTTTCCTTTTGAATTCACTTATTGTTTATCCCGGACACGATTAGAAGCATCATGTTTTGCTTTTCCTCCCAAGAATGTCAGCTACCAGCACTTATTCCTCTATCGCACACTTCCCCTCTCTTCCCCTTGTAGATCTAAAGCTTGATGCTTTCCAGACTCGCTGAATCGTCACATTCTTGCATGAAAAGCACACGTATACTGAGAACTACCTGACTGACCGCTTTGCAGGGCGTCGCTCCCAGAACATGCAATATTTGAGCGTGGGGCTTCGCAGCCATCTAATTTATAATGCGCGTATAACACCACACCTCCCTCTTCCAACAAGATGGACACGAAGCCTTGCAGCCACATCTACCCCAAGTCAAAACCCCACCGCAATGCATGCAAGCATTTTCCACTGTCCAGCCCTCCTGCAGTTGATTTCTTCCTGATGCTAACCTTGAAATCCTACGCTCAAACCTCGCGCGATGCCATCTGCACACTCGGTTCTCGGCCTCAACTCTTCCATCAACTGTCACATGCCCTTGACCACTCATATCACCCTCATTTCCACGATGGTCACCTTGTCTCGTACCTTGATCCGGTACCCAAGAAAACAAAGCAATTGGATACCAGCTCCTGCAGATCACACAACACTTGCGGGTAGCATGCTCCTCTCTTTCCTCCACCGCTGTCAACACTGCTTTTCTCTCACACTCACTCAGCTTCTTCGATCCCTGCCTCTTGGCCGCCGGGATCGCAGTGTATAGATTCCGGTTGCTGAGTCGGAGAGAAACGAGCGAGTCGTATGGGAGATGAAGAGGTAGATGTATGGCCAGGATGTCCATCGGCAGTTGCAAGATTGGGAATGTAGTATGCTGCGCTGACTGGTTGCGAGACTCTTCTCGAGGTTTCTGTGGAGGCATTGTATGCTGGTGGGCATCGCGGTTGCTTTGCTGAGTTCTGACTGATGGAGCGTCTCGATCTGAATTGGTGATAGAGTGACAAAGCTCGACGAGGTCTGGAGGGAGCCACATGGTCGCGATCGTTTCTTCCTTGCAAGGGTCGTATCTCTGAAGTAATATTCGTATGCCCGCCCTGTTCGTGTTCTTGTCTTCTTCTTAAAAATCTAGTTCACAGACTTGTCGCGGTGGTTCTCAGACAAAATCTTTCGTCTCGAATATCGACGGCTGGGCGATTCTTCTGCGTCGCTATCGTTACAGATCCAAACACTAGCTGCGGCGAGAGCAGTAGCTATGGCCAATACAGAGAACAGGGTGAACATATTGCCCCTCAAGAAGTCGATGGTTATATGTATAAATCGACCAACCCGTTTTTCGTGGCTTTGTGCTATGACGAATGCTTGCTCGTGGTCGTTTGCTGATGAAACAAGGTTGAAGCCAATGATCTACTTTCGTGAAACCTGACTTCAGGTTCTCCCTTTTTGCGACTTGAGCTCGTGAGTGTTTGGATTTTGTAAGATGAAGACTTTAGGTACGGAGGTACAAGGACGTTTCGTGGGGGACCGATGGCAGCAAGTAAACAGACAAGCGCTTCAAGCAACCACAAATCACAACTTCTCCTTTCCAAGATCGAAAAAACATATGGACACCATTCTTATATCACTGTTATCATCGCCTCCAGAGGCTTGATGTGTTCAGCTGCGCTGTTGCACCTGTGGATCAAAGCCACGCTCACCTTTTGCGCGTGACCCATAAGTTAACGCCCGTCATCCTGCCAATTTCATTTTTGGTACGCATTATTCTGGAAGATGTAATATGATGACCAAGGTCATTAGCTCAGTTTACATGAAGCGTTTTGAGGTAATCTACCGGCCATGTCGTACGGCCGCAATATGATGCACCCCGTGTTTTGGATTCATGCAGGAGATGTGTAGGTTTGCTTGCAACTCTCGAGACTTGAAATTATTCAACAAACACGACAACTGACTCGAGTATCCTATACATTATGATATCGTGCTCTTTTCAAGGATTATGTGTCAAACTGTGCCTAGAGCATGCAGCTGGGCTTTTTGGCTGACCCAATCACGGGGTATAGAAAAGGCTGTGATACAAATGTCGCGTGACAAGGTCTGGAGCCATCTGCGTTGATGGATCAACTCGTGATTTGAAAATGTGCCTACACTTCTCATGCTCACAGGTTGAATGACCTGCATTGTAGAAGGTAATCAGCGGGGCTGGGTTTGCTTGAAACAAACATGTCATCCATCAAGTCATCTGTTAGTCAGGCCTAAAATCATGGTCTGGTTCAACTTGGTTCATTTATTATTTTGATATGGATGAGCTGGGTAGGTGATTCATCCATCGTGTCCTACGGGTCTTTGGTGGCAGTGACAGATCAACTGACCGAGAACGGATGTGTATCGCACGAGTGTCTGCGTGTGCGGAGGAGGGTGAGAGATAGCTCTGCTTCGATGGTCCGGCTTACTTTATCACAAGTTGCCAACGATAGTTGCTTCGAGAAGCAGACAGCACTGATGTACGGATTTATGCCTGGGGGTTTATCACCAGCGGAACCCGAATGTGTCGCGGAACTGGTTAGCTGCCTGTGTCAATACATCTCCATCAAACTTGTTTGGCACCAGAAAGACGACATACCATGATCTGCGATTTGACCACAGCCGCTTTGCTCCCGCTTCATCTCAGCGTCGCCCAACCACGACTGAATTTTCTCCATACGGTTGTGACTTGAGGGATGGGTCGAGAGGAACTGCGGGGGCGCTCCTTCCTCTGCATCGTGCATACGAGACCAAAGTCCCACTGCCGCTGATGGATCGTAACAAGCTTGTGACATCATCATCAACCCGATATAATCTGCTTCGGACTGTGGTTTCGTATTAGCTTCAAGTTCTTGGATGAAGGTTCAAGAAACGCGACACTCACCTCCTGCTTCCTGGACCCGGGCCGGAGGAAGACCAAGTCCACGACCATTCTAGTGAAAACATTCCCAACGTCGCCCAGGCCCAGCCACAGAGATGCGACAATCGCGACAGGTAGGAATATGAAGTAAGAGCTCATGCGCTCGGCGGAATGATGAGCCACATTGTGTGCAATCTCATGCCCCAACACTGCTGCCAGTCCCTGCTCGCCTTGGCACACATCAAGTATGCCCGAGAAGACGAATACCTTGCCGCCTGGAATGACGAAGGCGTTCTTTTGCTCGTCCTTGATGACATGGACTTCCCAATTGTTGGTTTCTGTAGGGAGCCCAGAGTGAGGAATCAGACGATTCAAAACGCGCTGTACGAGTTTGTGTTGAGGATGTGACGGAGGTAGGATTCGATCTTGATATTCAGACATGACCTGCTGGTACAATTCTTCTCCAGATTGTTGCTCAGAAGCCGCAGAGATGATGTTGAAGCGTCTGCGGCCAGAAACCTGTCACAAAATCAGTCACTTGTTTCCCCTCCATGCCTTCAATCCTCATCACGACATTGGTCGGAACTCACGGGTACAACTTCCAAGTTGTAGATGTAAAAGGCACCACATAGGCCAGACAAACCACCGACTTCGTAGTAGAATGTGCGTCTGTCTGTCCATCGCTTCATCAGTCCACCCACTTGCTGGAATCGATTATACTGGTAGCCGCCTCCTCTACGGAAGCCGTTGGCATACGTCCTTGACTGTTGCCGCTGCCATTGCCATGATTTGCTAGCCCCTCCATTTCTTAGCTGACTGAATATTGTTTGTCGCGGTGGTGCACGCAGAATAGGATTCGTGCTGAAGAAAGCGCGGGTGGTGTGGATGGTCCGCGCTGTTGCCATGGTTGTGTCGTTGCCTTGGGGTGATTTTATGTCAAAGTAGCGACGAGAAAACGCAGGTAAATAATCGCCTTGGGAGTGCGACGTGTATCTAGAGAGAACGTGTTTTGTCCTTATTGTAATGATACAAGTTCGAGTTGAGTTCAGGAATTACGCGGTATGAAAATGCGATGACGAAGGCAGCAAACGTGAAGCTTCATGCTTGCTTCTCCCGGTTTCCAGAAGCCAAGACTCGACTCAAAACTTGGTGTGGACCACCAACGTAGACTCGAGAAATTGAGAAAGGAGATCACAAACAACACGACTGACATTTGACATTCTTGAGCGTCAGTGTCTTGTGAAGAAGTCTTTTGCGGTGACAATAATAACTTGTAATCGTGTCTCGTAGTAGGTCGTTCAGACAATTCAGAAGATCTGATCTACTCTCCAAGTAGTACCTGCCTCTATCTCTCCACAGTGGGTGTCTCTATAACTTCATTGTACCATTTCCTCATCTCAGGTCCTTCACCAAGTACAGATAGTTTACGGCTTCCACAAAAGCCTCCTGGCAATGCCACCCTTGTCTTGTTCTTGTATCCGGCAGACACATCACCTGCGTGCATCGACTCGGGGTCGTTGCTCTCCCAAACCATATCTTCATATGATTTGCCCGCCTCCTGCATCCTTCTAGGATTTCTGGTCGGCAGATTAAGGGACCATCCGATCAGTTTGTGAAACGGGGTGTATACACGTTCGAATCGACGAGTGATGTGAAGAAAGGCAAGCGTTCTGCTGCTGTACGCGACTCTGATGTAGGGATTCAGGTAGATGCCGGTCGCTGTCAAGCCAGTATGATTGCTCGCTGCTCCAATATCAGCGTGTATCAGACAGCATTCTGATGCATCCCAGAAGGTGTCCGTCGAAGCTCGGAATCGAATTGGAAGTGTCACATTGCTTGCAAGATGTCGATTCAATGAGATGTCTCGCTCGGGTAGGGAAGTCGCTGGTGGCGTGAGACCCAAGGAGCCGGCACCAATGGGGATCAACACGGCTGAGCTCGGAGTCGTGGCATTGTGGTCCACCACCAAGTCAGCAACGCCTAGGTCCACATGCAAGCCATCTGGTTGGAACCATCTCGCATTGAAGGCTACCATACCACCCCAGCAACTTCTGACTCTTACGGCATCTTTCTGATCAAACACATCTTTTCGGCTCTCTGCTCTGCCCCTACTGCTGAACCATGGATATACAGGCACACCAATGCGGTTGCCCTCATGATCTCTTGTCGCAAACGTGTCGTAGTACTTGAAAGGATTGATGAAGTCGGCAGCGCACGCAGCATGGTATTGTGTTTTGCCGCTTTTGTCAACGTTGGTCGAAAACAAGAGGTTTGCAGCATCGATGGGATCGAAGACAACATCGTTGATGTAAAGCAGCTTGTCGAAGTGCGTCGAGTACGCAGAAGAGGTGGGGTCATCCAAGGGTGCTAAGGCGCGGTTGCGAACATGAGCGAGAAATTCGATGCGTTTCAACCTGTTCTCGCCGTTCGGAAGTTTGACATGGGGCAAAATCCCGCGATCGATATGTTCTGCAAGAACCGAGGAGTTACCTGTAGACTGGTCAACAGTAACCCATGTGAACACCAGGGATTTCCATACACTTGATCTGTTTCGTAAAATGCTGTAGAGCTGCTGTCGCCAAGGTATCCGGGTCATCTTCAAAGACACTGAGGAACACGTTGTCGGGGCCCAGCAAGTCCACCAAGGCGAGGACTCCTTTGCCCCATGCTCCAGCGGCTAGCCGGCCCTGCTTATCGTAGATACTGCTTGCGATAAAGATCTTCTCGTGTCTCGGGTTGGCGCGGCCTGGTTGTGTTGAGCCCAAGGCCCGTCCACGTAGGACATGGTAGTGATGCGGAGGATGGGAGTAGGACGGGTGAAGAGTCGCTATAAGGATTATGACGAGTATGACCAGAGTAGGAAGAGCAACAATAGTCATCCAGACGCATCGCCTGAATCGTACACGTCTTCGAATACGGAATGCTGGCTTCGACCAACCATGTGCTGGCTCTTGATTGTGCGTATCCATATCATCGACGTCGCTCAATAAGTTGTATGGTGTAGCTCCAGCGCGAGACCAGGCTGTGAGCCATCTCGACGCATTTGACGACAGGCGTCCGGGCCATGCCTGGGTAGGGGGGAAAGAGCGACCACAATGATCTTCTGTAAATAATTGTGGTTGTGAAGAGGCCAACTTGTATTCTACTTTGGGGCTATCCCAAGGCATTGCGACCGAGGATTCGGTCTGTGAGCATTCACCTCATCTTGGGCGCGCTTCCACTCGTTTTAAAGCAAGGCATCTTGTGTTAGCATTCCGCGCATCCGGTGAACAGAGTAATGCAAAATGGTCCGTTTGCGTGACGGTGACGCATGGACATTGCCCCGGATCGACAGCGCCGATCTCCGGGGTCCACTCATCGCATCGCATCCACGTGCGACTAATTAATCAAATCAGGAATGTTCGTGTAAGAGTCTGAGTCGGACAGGCCTGCGACTTTGTTGCGAACTGACCAATAGGCCAACTTCATGACGCCGGTTGTCTGACCGACCTCAAAAGAAGCCATAGCCCATAAGTTCAGCTTACGAGTAATCGTGCTGAGACCACTGAGCTGTATCTATGTGTCTTGTCCAGGAGTTGTGCCGATATGAGGCTCATTCTCATGATTTGTACCAGGCTTGAGCGTGACAGCGTTGATCGGCTAAAGTGCTGCCTACATGGACTGGATTTATGTGACTGCCAAGACATTTATTTGACGTCGTAGCATTCAATAACCTGTGAGAGGACTGGCAGATATTCGAACGCATGCGAAATCTGGCAGGCAAGACGCATAGACATTGCTCAATCATGTACCAGTTCTTCCAGAAAATTATGCACCCGATGTTTGAAGCCTACCGCCGACGCGTGCCAGTCCAGACCTTGGTACCTGTGTTCGTCAACCGAGTGTGAATGTCGAAGCCAGTGTCTATCACATCCACCAAATAGAGGCTACCGATTTGGGTCACAAGAAGAGTTGGATCTCTTGACCTTTGGTGGTATGGTCATGATAACACGAAGCCAGCTAGTTGTTAGACGAGGAAAAATGAATGAACCATGGAAGATTGCGGTAGCCAGTTCTTGAGTCCCTCAGACACTGAATCTCTTGAGTCCAGCGATCTGCGGAAATCTGCTGGTCAACTGGCAAGTGCTTCCAACACGGTTGATAGAATAGAGTCATAGGATGCGCGCAATAGTCATAGATCGCGCCAAGTGCTGCAGTTGGTGGAAAACCAGACTTCGCAAAGCACGTGTCCCTATGCCAGCCATGGTTAGGCCCACCACAACATAGGGTGATCGTGATGCCGTCTACACCATAAGAGAGCGTTATTCGACTTGCCCAAAGATTCCAAGTATTGTGATGTTGCTGGGATATTTGACCATCTTAGGAGGTGGTGTAGATGAATCCAAGGAACGAAGTCCCCACTATGTGTCAAATCTGACCGGCGGCGTGGATTGAGGTAGATTCCACAAGATCACAGCTACGCGGATATGAGTAGATAAAGCCATTCTTGTCTTGATCTATCCATCTCCATTAGCATTCGCCGCTTAGCAAGAATTCCTCTGCGTTAATACAGACAACTGCTCTAACAACAGCCTTTCGAGAGCGCCTTGATCCTATCGAGCATCGAGCAGCACGTAGAATCGACAAGACTCACCATCCATCACCACCGCTAGCCTGTCTTTTCCTCTTGATCTCATCGACCCTCTGTCCTATTGCTTCTTACCTACACATCCAACACAATGAGTGATCTCAACCCCATCAAGCGCATCACGGCCTCGGCGAAGGAAGACATTATCATCGACCTTAGCGAAAGTGTTGAGCCTGAATCCATGGAGCTTTACGATGATAATCCGATCATCTCAGACCACCGAGAGAAGAGGTCTCTTCCAGAAGGATTCCGCTTCAGCCTTCAACCCGGTGGCGACATCACCGACCTCTTGGCCATGGAAAACGACCAGTTCGCGAAAACTCGTACTGTCCAGCAAATGGACACACCATCCGCAGTAGAGCAGATCAACAATCAAGCCACCTTCATCGCCCCTACAATGCACGAGATGGCGCTGTATGACGATCCCACGTCAGAAATATACCGCCGTATGTTAGAAATTGGCGAAAGTGATGCAATCAGATCAGCCTCCAACGAATATCCAGGATACATACCAGCTGTTGCATCTACACCTTCTCAACAACAGCGGCAACCACAACACGTGCCAGACTGGGTCAGTCCTACAGAGAAGATGTTGTGGACCGCCCTCGCAGGCAACAGTCAGCAAGCAAGAGTCGAAGCTGACGACATATACGGCAATGGGACCGAGAGCCTTGCTAGCCAGTCTCTGAATGCCGACTGGTCAGGCGCCCGCCAGTCGTATATGCAGAACCTGCCCCATCGACCAGCACTGGTCCATCAGCATCAAGCTTTTCAGCAACTATTACAGCAACCAGTACTGCAGCAGCAGAGCTCCTCAATCCGACAAAACAATAAACGCAAGCGCAAGGTTGATAGATCCGCCAGCTTTACTCGCGCTCCCAAGAGGGGCAAAATCGTTATCGAGAGGGCCGTAACGGAGAATGGCGACCGCAGAGTCATCACAAGCGTCGTCACGCCAGCATATGCGGCTGCAGTGGAGAAGAACGAAAAAGACCTCTGCAAAAAGGTCAAGAACTCTAAGAGGCAAGGCTTGGCGAAGGGTCTCAAAGCAGCAAGATACCAGAAGCGCTGCCATGGCGACAGTTGTAATGAGTTTGAAACGGAATGCCGCTGTCCAGGAGGGTTTGTAAACTAAGATAGGCCGGCGTTTGGAGTACGGAGTCATAGACATCAGGACATTGTCAAGCACAGTGTATATGGCGTCGTCAGAAGAAAGAATGGAATCTTACAGTGATGTCTTTCATGCCTCACATGCCACCTTGTATGGCAAAGGACGACAAGATCAGAACCAGGGAATTGATGATGCCCCAGGAGAATGGGATCCAGGTGGACATGCGAAAGTAGCCAGCAGTATAGACACCGCTCAAGAGGCCACCGACGACGTTGCCGGCAATCAGGGCTTCAACGGCACCGATCAGGGCGAAGACGATGGGAGTGATCCAGATGAGCTTCCAGTTGCGCCATTGTATGGCCATGGCAAAAGCAGCAGCAATCAGGTGGATGCCAACGACATCAATGATGGTCCAGAGCAGGGTGAAGCGCCATATGTCATGCGAGTGGTAGAGGTATAGAGTCTGAGTGCCGCCGACGGGAAAGGGCCAGTACAAGGAGGGAAAGGGAGGAGTCGAGTATGAGAGCGGAGGAGTGTCGACGATGGTACGTAGGAAGGAATCTCTACAGTGGGACGTCAGAGAGGATACGCGAAAGCGTAGAGCCAAGGACGAAGAGCTACCTGATACTGCGAAATGGTCAGAGACTTTGCGAGAGTGAAGAGGGGACGAATTGCCATGTACCCCATGACTGCGCGTCTTGGTTTGCGACCAGTGCCGGTACGAGACGTCGGCGCTTGAACAGCTGGACTTGTTTTGCGAGCAGATGGAGTCAAAGTCGCGCTGTCAGCTTCAGCTTCTGCTCCTGCTTCAGAAAGTGAGATGGTCCGAGTCTGCTGTCGCTCTTGACGGTCGCGGGTGGACGCCTTGACCGACCTTCCACGTGCCTCGGCTTGTTTTCATCGGCGTACTCGTACTGACTACCGAGACTCCATCTTTACACACTCACATCCACCCTTGTTCTACTCGTACATGCCATAACTATATACAATCCGAATCATGTCGGCAGATAGATTACTAGCCACTTTGCTCAGATATCTGCAGTCTACTTCCGACCAACAAGACACTCCACGGTATGACCATCTGATTGCTCATCCATCATCGACTAATTACATCAAGACTGCTCGGCACTGCTCTATCACTGTTGACTTCGTTGAATAATCCCCTGAATATCACTCTACTTACCAGTCAACTACTATCCGCGCCAGCCTTGTGGGCTCGTCCAAATGCCTTGTCATCTTCGTTAACCTTCATGAGCCTGTTCCACTCGGCCGCCATTAAATGCCATGAACGCGAAGTCGCCGACCGACATGACCATCCACTTCCTCTAGCAGCCCGTCCACATCTCGAGTCCCATCTTCCTTTGGACCAATGGATCACAGCTGTCATCAAGGGTGCTGATGAGCATTCCTCTCCGGCCAACCACGCCCTCACCATAGGAGGCTTGATGGTCGGCCTGGCCAGTCGCCATCATGACTTCATGACCACCAACCTCGGCTTGATACTACGGACCGCCTTTGTTAAAGCCGTCAATCTGGCGCTGCTAGAAACCCAGCCCGAGGACGACTTGGCTCATGGCTCCATTGTTCTGCCTCTCAACCACGCTTTCACTCACCTGTCTGACTTGGACCGAGCAGCTCTTGATTACGATCGTCTTCTTCCCGTGCTCATGAGTACCACATTGCACTCGTCAAATGGCCTGAGGTCCGCCTACTTCTTGGGTGCAGCAGATGCTGAGCTCCAGCAGGTCTCGAGTCAACAGTTCAATTGGCCTTCAGACTCGCCGTCATACCAACAGGTCGACTCTATCCTTAAAAGTCCACTGATATCGTCTCTCGGTCCCTTGTCGAGACTGATAGCGCATACAATAGACCATGTACAAGACACGTGGCTGGTACTGTCTGCTGTTGAAGACATAGCAGACTTTTCGAAACGTCTCGGAATTCAATGGAGACAAAACAAGCTGTCAGAGATCGATGCTTCGGAAGAAGCCATCTTCCTTCATGAAGAAGCCCGTACGACGACCCTTCCTACCCTGTGGAGGCTGCTTCGATCCATCCTGTTTGCGATCGTCATCATGCTCCGTAGCGCTGTTGCTCGTGTAGTCGGGGATGTGTCTTTGGCAGCCCACAAGAGTAAGATGAACCCTTCAAGGCTGGATGATCCTATGCTGATTTCTCAGATGCACCTCATATTGCTCAAGCGACCTTGCACTCCCTCCGCAATCTTTCTTTCATCTTCACCCGTCTAGGCAACGTCTCGTTCTCGCAATATACCTTTACCTATCTCACCTCGATCGACATACTCGCCAATTACCCAACTCAGTCGTCTACTTTCCTAGATTCTATAGCACCTTCTGAGCCTGGTCAAATCCCCTCCCATCCCCTCGAGCGTAACTTTGACTTCTTTTTCCTCAACACAGCCGAACACTTCGCTCTCATCCTCTCACCACGTCAGAACGAAGACCTTCTACTCGCCGCGTCATCCCCCTACCTCATCACAGCCGGCAACCCCAACCTTCTCCCCATCTTCGAAGCCGCTCACAGCGTCACCCTATCAGTCTTCTCCGCGCCCCAAAACGTCGACCTCACAGCAAAACACCTCCCCTTCTACGTTGACGCCTTATTCCGTGTATTCCCACACAATTTGTCTTCCCGCCAATTCAGACTCGCTTTCAAAAATCTCATCAAGGTCGTTTCACCACCTAGTCGTACAGCTGTAGCACAACCAATGCTCGCCGCTACCCTCCTCGACCTTGTGCATGAACGTGCCATCCACGCCCCGACCGCTCCCTTACCACCAAGCTATGTGCCTGCTCAACAAACCGCACCAGAACTCGAGAGCGCCCCTAAATCTAGCATACCCGATCTGTCTGAACAAGCAGTACTGGTGCTCACTCTGATCGACGCTTTCCCATGCCTCTCTCTGGCTCTGTTGGAAGAATGGCTCCCCTTGACTGCCGCAGCAGCACAGACGATTTCAGACACAGATATGCGTGAATACTGCAAAAAGCATTTCTGGGAGGTCTTGGTCGGTGGCGAGATGGATCCGGAGCGTAGTCAGATCTGTGTGCGCTGGTGGACTTCAAGAGGAGGACAGGAGGCATTGCTCACGGCTGACAACCCGGCAGAAGATCAATTTGTCATGAGTGGTGGTTTGGGTGAGCAAGATAAAATCATGGCCAAGTTATGATGGTTCTGGTAATGCTACGATATTATGTTTGAAAGCAGTGGGTTCCTTTGAATGTTTACACTACGGCTCAAAGACTCGAAGCCTCCTAGGATGCGAAACAATTTGCAATTGACGACAAAAAGGCATTGCCGAGAATTACTTGGAAAAAGCTGTATTCTGATCATTCCGCTACAAGTTGAATCGCTGTATAACTTCTTGCTCGAAAGAAAAGACTCATTAATCATGATGTCGTGAAGCTCATGCGTATTTACCCTTCAGGTCGCGTTGCGATGCAGGTTGACCAGCGATGGACTCGCCGACTCCGCTCTCATAAGCTGGTGGTCCGCTGTGCATGCCATATCCTTCGACGCTACCGACATTTCCATAGCCTGGCCCTTGAGCAGGCTGTCCATCGTTTTTGAGGCCTGCTTTTCTCATGTCCTCGTCTTCGACCACGCCACCGTCTCCACCGCCAACAATGACTTGGCCGCCATTGCGTACTTTGCCTACAACCATGCCTTTGGCGACCGACTTCAACACGGCGCGACGAGAGACGCCAGTTACATCAATGTAGACGAGACCGACATTCTTGACACCGCCAGCCAAGCTGGAAGTGATAGATCCGGCTTCGGCACCATAGCGATGGCCAACGACAGTCGTTGCAGCAGTACCACTCTGCTCGAGCAGATGTTTACCACTGGTGGCTATACCATCAGCGATGGTAGAAAAGGCAATCATACTCCTGTTCAGAAGACCAGGCTTGTACTCTTCCTGCGCAAGAGGCCTGCCATTGACATCAAAGCCCTTCTTGGCACGATCTTGGTTCTTTCCGCCGAACCTGGCACCGATGTTCTGAGCGTACTTGGAGGCTTGGCCAACAGTTTTTGCAGACATACCGGCGGCACTGTTGGTGAAGGCGTTGATCTTGCGGACGCGTTCGTGGGCAGCAGGACTGAACTCCATGGGCTTGGCTGCGGGCTTGACCTTCTGTGTAAAGTTCTCAGCGCCAGCAGTCAGAATGTTACCGAGACGGCTGCTTGAGGTGACGATAAAGCGAGAGGCGGTTGCGGCGTTCTGTACCATGCCGCTGTCCTTGTAGGCGGGGTGACGGGCCATCTGCAGGTACTCCTCGCTGATGGGCATGACGCTGATGCGCTTACCGTCGGCCGAGATTTCAAGCTCGACCGGGTCTGTAAAGAAGGTCAGTCGGGCAAAGACGTCGGTATGGGAGGATGGGACATACTCTTGGTTCCCTGGTTAAGGGACGAGTCCTCGACAATGTGAGCGTCACCAGCCAGCTCGCCAATGACACTACCGTTGTCTTCGTCAATGAGGACGACTTGGCCGTGTCCAGCACCCTTGGCGTCGTGGTGCTTACCGCCGGGGGCGTAGTCCCTAGGGTCGTATTGTTCCAGAGGGCGAGATGGCTTGGGTGGGGCAGCGCGTTCGAGGAAAGCGGTGCATTGGGCCAGGATGGTTTCGAAGGTATCGTGGTCTTCGGACGAGATGTTCTTGTCAAAGGTGATTCTCGTGAAGATGCCGCTGTCGGCACCCAGGTCCCAGCGAGGGATCAGGTATGAGTGGGGAGGCTGGTGGTAGACCTGGGTGGTGGCTGGCATGGGAAGATCCAGCTCCGGGGGCAGGTTGAGGTGCAGGTAGAAGTCATTCTCGGGGATTTCGTTCTGGGGGATGGTCGAGGACAGGTCTGAGAAGGGCGACGAGGTGGGCACCATGAGCAGAGACAGGGTTTGCGGGCCAGAAGGAGTCAAGTCCTGCTCTTCTCCACCTTGAATGTGGTATGCCTTGACATTGGCGATTGTGTACAGAAGCTTCGGGTCGTGGTGGCCTGCCATGATTGCTGTTCGTTTCGCTGTGCGATCTGGGAGAGCTAGAGGTCAGATGCTTGGTGCTTGAGGCAGGTCGCGATGATTTAAAGTCATGCTGCTTCCCTGTTGTCCTGCATCTCGTCATTGGGGGCTGTGCTGCTGCACCCTTGTGGCTTATACTCGCCGAGACGTCCAGACACCGCAGATCTGCCAAGCCAGAGCTCTCTTCGACAGTTGTGGTTCGACTTGCAAGTCGCAGCGGAGCATGCGCCACACTGTGGCTGCGACATGTACAATTTCGCCCAACTCCAGTTGCCTGAACAAAAGTCCTCTTCTCACGGTCCATTCCTCCCGACTGTCCCGTAATCATTTCACCACCCACTTGACCTGCTAAACGTTTAGGCTCTCATCCTCGAGTGCCGTACCGTCCGCCCACTGTGCATCTGTTTGCACTTCCCCGTTTCCGCACTTGCATGAATAGGGAGCATCTCCATGGCCTACGACAACCAGCCCGTAAGCGGAACCGAAGGTGCAAACACCATGACCTATTCGCTAATCGTACCTTCGTTTTAGGATCCCCCCCAAAGCTACTAAGGCGTCGCCCAGAAAAGTAGATATCCGCTATCATTAACTTGTTTAAATCAAATCCTCTCTTCGATTCGCAATGCTGGGTCGACGCCTCAAGCTGCGCTTTGCTCGCCCCTTGCGAGCTATCCGTCGCGCCCTGCCTCCGGTCAATTTCATCACTCTGCATTATGCCTACTTCATATTCACCTGTCTTTTGGCCGCCGTCATCTTCTGGGCTTCCTCTACTGATACCCATGTTGAATTCACTGATGCCTTGTTTCTTTGTGTCAGTGCCATGACTGAGGCGTGAGTTGTCATCCCTGCACCCGAGGCTTCATGCTTGACATGACCGCTGGCCTTGCTAACCCTTCTCACAGAGGCTTGAACACCGTCAATCTCAGTGAACTTAACACATGGCAACAGATCATGCTCTTCGCACTCATCTTCGTTGGGTCTGCAATCTTTGTGTCCAATTTCGTTCTTCAGGTCAGAAGAAGAGCATTTGAACGAAAGTTCATAAGCATCATCGAAAGCAGGAAGCGGAAGCAACGGCGAAACTCTTCACGCGGATCTGCTTTCTCTATGTCCAGACTCTCGATAAGCAGATCTCGGGAGAACCAAAATCCGAATCTGGGACTGAATAAGTCTAACTCGACTGATGTGAACGAGGCACAGAGTCCCGTTAGAAGAGGCCGCGCTTCCATTAGCAAAATCTCCCTCCGTCTGAGCACGAGCAAAGACACGAACGGGGCCAGTGACCGCCCGAATGCTGCTGAGGATGAGCTGAACGATGCCACCTCTCCGGACCGTATCACTTTTAGCCCCGAAACCGTGTTCCGTTCCCAGAAACAACAAGACGACCAGATCTCGCCGACGAAGCCAAGACATCGTGTTTTCTCCGTCTCCGGTGTTGGTGCCAGATCTGAAGCGAGCCTCCACCGTGTCACGTCTGTGTCACGCACGTCTGTCGCTGAGGAGGGACCCGCTGCTGGTAATCAGTCTACTGCCGACTATTTTCCTTCTTCTGGCTACATTTCCCGCAACTCAACGTTCCACAACCTGACAGAGGCCGAACGTCAGAAGCTGGGTGGTGTGGAGTACAAAGCACTGTTGTGGCTATCCTGGATCGTTCCGTTGTATCTGATCCTCTGGCAACTGCTTGGAGCCTTAGGTTGTGCTGCCTGGGTCGCCTATAACCGCCCAGACACTGCTCGAGCTAATGGTCTAAATCCATGGTGGGTAGGTGCTTTCAACGCGATATCTGCCTTCAACAACTCTGGTATGAGTTTGCTCGACGCCAACATGGTCGCTTTCCAGACGTCGTACTACCTACTTCTTACCATGGGTGTCATGATTCTTGCCGGAAACACATGCTATCCAATCTTCCTGCGCTTGATCGTCTGGACAATTTACAAGCTTTTGCCCAAGACTGCCAGATATGACGACCATCGAAACACTCTGCGTTTCCTCCTCGACCATCCGCGTCGTTGTTACACCAATCTCTTCCCGTCAGAGCACACATGGTGGCTAGCCTTTGCCGTTTTCGTCCTCAATGGCGTTGATTGGGCTGCTTTCGAGATCCTCAACATTGGCAATCGCGTACTAAATGATACCATTCCTATCCACATCCGTGTTCTTGACGGTCTATTCCAAGCTTTCGCCGTTCGCTCCGGTGGCTTCTACGTGGTTTCCATTCCCACGGTGCGCATCTCACTCCAGGTCCTCTATGTTATCATGATGTACATTTCAGTTTATCCTGTTGTCATCACCATGAGAAACTCCAACGTCTACGAAGAGCGAAGTCTAGGCGTGTATGATGAAAACGACCCGGATGACTTGTCCGAAGCCTCGACAGACCCCAACAGCATCTACAGCAAATTTCGAGGTATCAAGAAACAATTTGCTACTGGATTCGGTGGATTAAGTGAGGGTAAGAGTTACTTTTTACAGCAACAGTTGAGGGCGCAGCTTGCGCATGATGCTTGGTGGATTGTGTTTGCGGTCTTCCTCATCATGATTATCGAGGGCGGTCAATTTGAGCGTGACCCGAAGACCTTTTCAGTTTTCAACGTCATCTTCGAAGTCGTTTCCGGCTATGGCACAGGTTCGTGATACCCTATTCCACTCTGCTTTGTTGTTTAACAAATGCTAATCAGAATGAAACAGTTGGTATAAGCGTGGGAGTCCCAGACAATGCATACTCTTTCGCTGGCTCCTGGCACAAATTGAGCAAGCTGATCCTCTGTGCTGTTATGTTGAGAGGAAGGCACAGAGGCTTGCCCATTGCTATTGATCGGGCTGTGTTGTTGCCAAACGAGAGACAAGACTTGGCCGAGGAGGAGGATGCAGCCATCAGAATGGAGAGGGCAGTGAGCAGACAAACTGTCAATGGTGAGGTCGTTTGAGATTTTCACCAAAAAGAGGCGATCCCCGAAGGAATGCGCGAGGGTTCGGGGTGTAGAAGAGGCTCAACGAGAGAGGGGCGAAGAGGAGTAAACGATATGAGCAAGGTGGAGGAGAGCGGTAGGGGATGTCTCGGGGTGGTGGGTGTGTGTCGAGATTGAGCATCAGAAGTCATCCTGTATAAGTATTATGCTGATAGTAATCATCTTCGGTGCCCTTGCAGCATCATTGAACGCTGGTTCAGACAAGGGGGGTTGTAGAAATGCTGCATCAAGCCAGGAGTCACCTCCCAAAAGTCTGGATTGAGGTCAATGTTTAGTGTGTCGTTGCCAACGCCAGCTTCCCCACAATCACGTTCGCCACGTCCGACGCTGTTCCCAACTTCTCGGCATCACCTGCCTGTTTTTAGCAAACACCCAGGCTAACTCGATTCAGCTAAAGCTCTTTGTTGAGCAGCTCTCGCAGAACTTTGCACTCGTCGTTAATGCTTCTCTTGGTGCTTGACAGGAAGTGAATTGTGGTCATGTAACACCTAAAATTCACGTGTAAGTTTCCAGAAATTGTCTTGATGAGCATATATGATACAGAGACTTTTTGTACAATTAGGACACACGGTGGGAATGGTCCACAATCTGCCCGTCGAACTCCTCCATGACGACAATTCGAAACATTCAGAGTCTGGACAAAATTACTGTCCATCACCACGAGCCTTCTGTGACTCCGGCTGCGGCTCCTCATCCGTCCAGATATACCTGTCCAAGGGCTGTTGGAATTTTGGCCAAAGGAACGTGCCCGACCTGCCACCGTGTTTGTACACTAGGTGTATTCCTCCAAGCTGTATCTTCTTGTCCACGGCTTTGCACATGTCGTATACGGTCATGCATGCGGCAGTGACTGCGGAGATTGCTTCCATCTCGACACCTGTCTTGCCATGTGTATGAACTCGTGCTTCGACAGACACCGATCCGTATCTGTTAGGAATTTTGAAGGCGGTGGGATCGCTAGGGGAATGCGTGCCGACGTTGACTGTGACTTTGGTGATCGGGATGGGGTGGCAGAGGGGGATGATATCAGAGCATCTTTTGGCTCCCATGATGCCTGCGATCCGTGCGATACCGAGAACATCGCCCTTTTTGTTGAGATTCTCGGTGATGAGTCTGTGGGGTTCTATATTGCTGAAGTGGACGAAGCCGACAGCCACGGCGACTCGATCTGTCGCTTCCTTCTGGCCGACATCAACCATATGGGCTTCGCCGGTAGAAGTGAGATGAGTCAAAGTGACCCCTGAGTTAGCAGGAGCGTCTTCTCTCGGTCCACTCGAAGGAGTTGAGGTGTCCTTTGATGCTTGCGCACCAGATTCTTGGGTCAATTCCGCTTCCAATGCGTTGTTTTGTTGTAGATCAGGCGAAGGCATCCCGTCCGAGAATGGGGACCATCTCTGCTCCGTCGCGACAGTCGACACTGCCTTGCGTAGATTGACTGATCTCGGCGAGGTGGAGTTTTCGGTATGTTGCCCATCTTGCCGAGATGGTGGTGATCCAGAAGCACTTGAATCGACCTTCCAAGTTGGTAGAGGCTTTGCTTGATTTGGAGCATGCCTGGTACGCCGCAGCTTTTGAAGCCGGGGTGAATTGTGTTGATTTTCCCATCCATCTTTGCTCGCCACTTTGTGATACCGCACTTGCAGTGGCGCAGATTTATGGGGTTGAGAGCGTGGTGGTGATGGGCCTGACGTCTCCAGTGTAGGTCCCAGTGAGACACCCGTATCGCTTCGTCCTTTGAAAGGCACGTTGACATGGGGCTGGTCGAATTTCTCACCCCCGGATGAAACATAATGTGCTTCTGATTTCTCTCTTTTCATTGGTAACAAGTCAGGGAGCTCGTCTTCGAACGGGTTGTTGTCAAAGTAGCTAACGACAGCCGCAGGCTGCTGCAGCGGGGCGTCTGAAACTGCATGGGCGTCCGCTGTCGTATCTGAAGGCTGAGACCAGGTCCTTTTCGGTGTTCCGAAGAGACCTCTGAGGCTTGCGAACTCTTGTTGCGGTTCGCTGTTTGCCGTCGATGGAGCGGGGACGGCATCAGAATGGTGTTCTTCGGATTCGGAGGTCTTATCATCCGCAGCTGAAGGTGGAGATGAAGACGATGAGGAAGAAGAGTACATGCGCACTCCACTAGAGTTGGAGATCCCTGGATGTAACAGGTGGAAGGGAATGGTACATCCTAATCGGCTAGAGTTTGTGGGACGAGCATTGAAGTTTCGGGGCGCAGGCCTCGTACGTTGGTCACCCTCAGCTACCACCAAATCAGTATCAGGTCCAGCATCGGCAAGGTCCATTTGATAATTCGGAAAGGCGGTCGCATGAAGACGATAACGCTACGAATGTCGGAAAGATCAAAAGGGGTTGTGGAACCTACCCACCAATAAGTATCATGGGCCGATTCTCCATGTTTTGTAGTTCCTCCATGCCAGCATGTTTTTCCTTCTTGCGTTTTACTGCCTCTCCGATGAGATTGAGTAGCTCCGTCTCTCGCTCAATCCAGCCTGGTCTTGAGTCTATTGTAGGCAGCCCTTGGCGTCTGTTCATCTCCATCTCCCTCACAGCCTCAAAGGCTTGCTCATCCATAGGGTCATTATTGTTGTTCTTTCGCATGAGGTCTCGTAGCGAAACCTCGGTATTACCATGAAGGCATACCTTTAGGTTACCATCGCCCGTGATGCGTAGGCGATTGCAGGTACCGCAGAAGTTATGCGTCATGCTGGTGATGAAACCAATCTTGCCGACAAAGCCTGGGATCTCGTATGTCTTACTTGTGTCGTTGAGATGGCCCTTCACGGAGCGAAGCGCAGGGTATTTCTCACGGATGATGTCCAGCATCTCCTGGTAGGTCAACATCTTGCGCTCACTCCATTTGTTGCCACCGAAAGGCATGTACTCGATGAAGCGGACTTCGACGTCTTTCTCCCGGCCCATCTCGACGAAGGGGACGAGCTCGCGTTCGTTGATGCCACGCATGACGACGCAATTGACCTTTAATTTGACGCCAGCACCCAGCTTGTTCACCTCCAATACACGATTTATGCTCTTCATGACGGCGTCGTAGCCTTTCCGTCTAGTCAGAATCTGGAATTGGAAGGGATCTAGAGTGTCGAGACTGATGTTGACGCCAGTCAGACCAGCTTCGATCATTTTGTCCAACTTCCGGTGTAATGAGATGGCGTTGGTGGTCAGGGCAAGTTCGCGCAGTCCCTTGGTCTTGAGATTTCCAATCTGTTGCATCAAGGGTAGTATGTCGGGCCGAACAGTTGGCTCGCCTCCGGTCAGACGAATCTTGGTGACGCCTTGGTTTACGAAGAGCTCGGAGAGGTAGACGATTTCAGGAGTGGTGAGAAGATGCTTCTGCGGCGAAAGCGGGACCCCCTCTAATCAGAAAGTCAGTCTTCTGGGACGGGTAGGCACAAGACATAAGATGCAGGCGGGTTACCTTCGGGCATGCAGTACAGACAACGCAAGTTGCAACGCTCCGTGACGCTGATGCGCAGGTAGTCATGCTGGCGGTTGTACTTGTCGGTCAGAAAGTCGGAAAAGGGTTTTGCTTGCTTGATAGCTTGTCGTCTGTCGTTGAGGCCGACATGGTGTGGCAGTTGATCGAGGCTGGCCGATGAGGGTGCTTGTGCCGTGGCCGTCGCGATGCTTCGCCTGGTCGGGCGGAGGCGCCTAGTCAAAGGCCCGAGGTTGCGACTTGAGCGGATCGCAGCTAGAGCCATGGTGTGTGAGAGGCTGTCATGTGCAGTGGCGCATCTTTTTATCTTTCTGACATGGCTGCTGTTGCTTGCAAATGGGTGCCAAAAGTTGCGGAGTTAAAAACGCCGCTCGCCGTACTGCCGTCTTCTCCGCCCCTCGTGGCCCTCCGCCTTATCTTTGACCCGCCAAACTCGTTTCTTCTTACGCGATATTGAGTCCTCCCTGTTACTATTCATTTCTCCTGTCATTATGAACCTTTTGTACTACTTTGTCTTCTGCTATCCTCACATTCCCAGCGCTTCCCTCTGAGCTTCAACAATCGCGAATATCTCCTTCCCATGCTCGCTATCGTAGAGTTCGTTGTCCGCCAGCTTCCCCACATAATACCAAAAGTCCTTCTGTCCCTTTTTGCCTCGTAGCCCGACGCTCAGGAGACCTTCCTGCTTGTGACAGTCGATGACTATTTGTGCTACTCTGTCCCACTCGTTGTTGCGTGCAAGACATTGTACCACGGCCATCATGGCTAGCCAACCTGGTCGCTTGCCCTCCTTGCTCATCCGATTCAAAAATGCCATCGTCCTGCCCACATCACCGTGTCTTGCAAATCCTTCGACCATTCGGTCGTAGAATATCACGTCCAGCGTGTGGCCCTTTGTCTTCTGGATATCATTCCACAACGCATCCGCCGCGAAGAGCGCAGGTGGATTGGCGTCGAAGTAATGCGTCATGAGGATGGTGTAAATGTGAGGTGTACATTGCACTCCGCGGGCCATCATGTGTCCCAGTACGCTTTGAGCAGCTGCCAAGTTCTCGTGCTCTTTGAGCATACGGTCGATGAGCAGTGCATATCCTTGAACATCGACCTTCAGACCGCATTCTTCGAACGAAGAGATGAGACCCATGATCTTGGCCTCTTGTTCCACCTTCGTCAAGTCGTTTAGCATCGTTGTCGACAGCATCGAATTGACGAGAATCGTAAAGGTAGACGAATTGGGCTCAATGTTGGAGGCTGCCATGCGCTTCAAGATGCTCGCCGCATCTGCTGCCTGCCCTCCGTTCAGAGCCACGGCAAGCAACATGTTGTACGTGTCTACGTCCGCCTCGATGTTAAAGGATCGGCTCCAAGCTAAAACATTGGGAATGTGATGTGCTCTGCTACCACGAAGTGCCGAGACGGCCGTGTTCAATATAGCGATGTTAGGAGCCGGTATCTCGGCCGTGATATTTGTGGCAGCCGACTTGGGGTTTCTTTTATTTTGAGATGCGAACCATTCTCTTCCCATTTCGTCCAGTGCAGACATGCCTTGTCGAATATCGCCAACACGAAGGTGGCCGTAAATCCTCGTACTCCAGGATACCACGTCAGGTTGAAGACCAGAGTTTCTCATTCGTTGCCACATGGACTCCATGATGTTAATGTCTCGTGAAATATGACAACTCTTCATCATGATGTTCCAGGTGCGAACAGTAGGTTCGAAGCCCGAGTTGAGCATACTGTTCCAGACTTGCAGTCCAGATTGAGGGCGTCGTAGCTGGAAGAATGCGCTCAAGAAAGCTTCGTACAAGCGAAGCGTGGAGGGTGCATTGTCAGTTATCCGCGATTCTTCGTCAGCGAAAAGATCTTGTGCTTCCGTCCAGAGTCGCTCTAGATTATCCAGGTTTTGCTTGTCGGCAGCATGCGAGACATAAGCAACTAGTCGCTTTGTTTTCTGTTCAACAGTCTCGGGAGCGACTGGACGATTTTGGTCCTTCAGCGTGGCATTGGCTGGCACATTGACTAGCACAGATGCTGAACGAAGGTTGCACAGTTTCGCGGTGAGTTGTGCTGATCCTAAAGCGTCATCCGGAGATTCTGACTTCAGTCGCATCTCAATGTGACGCACTGCGGCGCCAGAGAACTGCGCAAAGGGAGTGGTCCGGCTGAGGGCTCGGAGATGGAGTCGGTATTGCTCCAAGTCGGGTGGGAAAGACTTGGCACGACACAACAGATCCTGCACAAGCAACAAGGATATGACGAGACCTGAGGGCTTTTGAGTCGGCGCCCGGACGAGGGCGGCGCAACGACTCTGGAAAGCCTTGTGGTCCTTCGTCTCCCACCTTGGAAAGAAACAAAGGGGCCACAGTTCAATCAATTGGACAAGGACAGGCTTGGTTGTGGGGTCATGCAAGACATCGAGGCCTTTTGCAGCAGCAAGCTGAAGATGAATGGCCAAAGAGAATGCCAGGCTGGAAGTGATGGACGGAGAAGATATGGCGAGACGATCAAAGGCTTGGAGTACGTCACAAGGGGAGGGTGAGGCTATGTTTTCAGGAGATCCGAGAGATTCGAGTTGTTGAATCCAGTGACGAGTCATCAGGGATAGCAGCTCTGTATAAACGAGACGACTCTTATGTTTCGGGACGTCGATGAATGGGAGGCAGGCAGGATCCAAGGCTGAACAGTCGGGAGCGGTATAGTGGGCGCAAAAGTAGGACCACGCAGCATTCGCATCCTTTTTCGACACCAATTCCTGAAGGTTCGATGTGTATGAGACGAGGTGGGCGTCGGGTTTGCTGTTCGTGCGTGGTGACGAGTGTATACTGGAACTCGCATGCTGAGCGTCTGGTACGGTATTGCTTGGAGCAGGTGTGTTCCGGGGACGTCGAGCTGGCTGGGGGGTCGTCTTTGCGGCTACGTAGTCGTACAAGCTCTCGGGCCGGGTGGGAGTTGTAGTAGCAGGCTTTGGTCGAGGTCGTGAGTAGCGAGTACTGCGCGGCAGTTCCGAAACGAGATCATCAAGGTGGTAAGAAGAGGCCCGTCGCAGTTGCGGATGCGAAGAACATGGCTGCTGTCGAACAAGACGTACCGCTCTCCGCGCCGTAGTGCGACAACATTGAGAGCAGACGTAGGTGCTTGACATGTGGACCGTGAATGACTGCTGAGATGGCTTGTGACAAAATCATCTCCAAGTCGGACTTTGTCCGCGTTTCCAGCCCGCCAAGCCCCGACCATCTCTCGACCCCTCGGACGTCTTGATTCGCAACGAGACCCACCTCCTGTCATCACTCTTCATCCCTCGTATCTCTCCAATCCTTTGTCTCTTTCCACCTAAGTCCTACCTCTCTCGATCGCTCACCATGACGACCCTCGTACCTCGAGAGCCGTACACCGCCGACGAGCTCCACCGCTTGTACCCCAAGGAGCTCGCATTGCAGCAAGTCCAAGTCGTAAGTCGTTCAAGAGCCCAACTTCCCATTCGATTTGTATACTTACCTCGCACAGCTCCTCAGACATGGTTAGACTACTATCCCAATCCAAGATTCCCAATCATCTGACTGACATGGAAAGGCGAACGATCACCCGTCTCTGCCAGATTTAAGAATGTAGGTTCTACACAGAACTACATATATCAATCCTCAACTGCTGACATGTTCAAACCCAGGCTGGCCTCGTAGCTAGTATGTTGAACTCGAAAGCTTTGAAAAACGACCGACTGACTTGGATACCAAGATTGGCCATATTGCAATGCTGCACAGCATCTTCGTAGCGTAATCATGTCGGCGAATGATTCTTGGGACGAACTGGCTTACAGGCGGAGGCTCGAGACGTTCGATGAAAACGATGACAGCCCTGTGCTGTCTACTGGCCCAGGACGCGAGACTGATGGTATTTGTCTTCCTGGCGAACTTACCGATCAAGGTCGTGCTTCCACCCTTGCTCTAGGTCAACGCCTCCGGGGCTTGTATGTTGATCAGCTCGGTTTCATGCCGACTGTTCTGCAAGATGCAAACCACATGTACCTTCGGGCAACTCCTATTCCCAGAGCTCTAGAATCCGTACAGCAGACCTTTTACGGCCTATATCCCCCCTCATCAAGAGCCGCTGGCTTTGTCTCGCCGACAATCATCCAGCGCCAACCTAGTCATGAGACGCTGTTCCCTAACGAGGGCGCTTGTCGGCGGTTTGCTCAGCTCAGTCAGGCTTTTGCTCAGAGGACCGCAGATCGCTGGAATGATACTTCCGACATGGCACATCTTAACAAGATGTTCGGAAAATGGATGCCCGAGGATTCACCTACAGTCAAGGTTGACGGTCACCCAAGATTGAGTGGTATCATGGACACTGTCAACTCAACGTTAGCTCATCCTAACGAGACTCGCCTTCCAAAGGAATTCTATGACAAGAAGGGCAGAGAGATCATCGACAAGATCGGAGTCGAGGAGTGGTTTTCAGGATATATGGAGTCTAAAGAATATCGTCAACTCGGTAAGGGGCAAGTCTAAACGAGTCATGGTTGTCACTGACGATTGCTAGGTATTGGTGGACTCATGGGTGACGTTGTAAGCCGTATGATTGAAAAAACCAGAGCTCCGACCAGCAGCAACAGAAACATCCAGATGGCTCTTTCTGGCTGTCATGACACAACTCTGGCTGCTGTTCTCAGCAGTATGGGCGCCTTCCAGGGCGAACAGTGGCCCCCGTACACCAGCCACATCGCTATTGAATTGTTTAAAGATCGCACAATCTCCACAACTGCCCAACCTGCGATCACTACCGGCAGCTGGTGGAGCTCGTTCTTTCCTGCAAAGAGCATACTGACACCTAACGGCTCCCCTCGCACCCCGCTGTCAGATCTTTCCGAGTCTGATAAGCAGAAGCTGGACGGCTACTACGTACGACTGCGTTACAACGACCGCGCCATGAAGGTCCCCGGATGCAGACCAGCTGGAAAGCACTATGGCGATGATGAAAGCCTGTGTACCCTGGAAGCCTTCAAGGGCATCGTAGACAAGTTTACACCAAAGAACTGGAAACAGGCTTGTGGTGCTCGTCTGGGAGAGAACGCATTCCCTGAGAGCCTTGAACCTGCTGGTGTTTAAGGCAAAGCAGTGTTTATACATGTTATTGAGACCTGGGACATTAGATCTGGTCGTAAACAATTGCTAGACTAGAGTAGATAAGGCACAATCGAGTGGTTTGATTGGATCTTCACATTTCACGACTGTGGTTGTGTCGACTGTACGTTGCATGAGCAGGGTCTTATCGAGGTGCGGCAAAACGCCCACTTCGTCAGAGGCGGCCATGTTCTGTGTGAATACTTGGTGTCAATCTATATCACCATGATCCAGTCTTGTCCATCCAGCAGATCAAGCTGTTCGTCTGTTCGTCTGTTCCAGTTTGATGGAGATCTACGCGTATCGACGTGGAAATCAGGGTCCGTGTTGATGTTGACGTGGGCCAAGATGTGTTTCAGGGCTGAGAGGCGGCAATGTAATTGGTGGTTGGTGATTCCAGCCGTGGCAGGCGCGAGTTAAACCTTGATCTCGGTTGCGCTTGAGAGTTTGTGTTGGCGCCCAGGAGTCGGCAACATGTCCGTATGGCATACGGCGACTTTCTTGGAGACGAGTAATTACTGGATCTTTCCCACTCACTCCTTAGACCTGGACTTGATTGCCTTTGACACACCTACTCGGAACCCAACACGCCCCTCTACCGTTACAGTCGCTATCTAACGCGCCTTTTATCACGCCTGACTGACATGGGACGTTTCGTTCGGTCGTGAGCGTCTTTCTACAAGGAGCCTCCTTTTGCAGGAGACATAGTCTTTCGCCATGTCTGCAACGACCTCAGCGGCGTCATCTGCTACCACCAGTTGTGGCGGCGGTCTCTTTAACGCAGGTTGCGGTGCTGCACTCAGCGATGTTGGCCAAGATTGGGGCACCCTTCTCTCCTCTATTGTCGTTGCCCTGGTCTCTTTGGGCGCCCAACTTCTTGGTTTCGTCCTACTTCGCCTACGACTCAGCAGAATCTAGTAGGCCGCTTGACACGCATCCAACATGCCAACTCCTAGCTGACCAGAACTGCAGCCGTCCCAGATCCTATCTTGTCGCCGAACGCGAACGAGTTCCTGCCCCTCCCAAAGGTGTGTGGCAATGGACCATCCCTCTCTTCGTCACTCCGAACCAGACCTTTATCGAAAAATGTGGCCTTGACGCCTACTTCTTCCTGCGCTTCTTGCGCATGCTGTTGAAGATATTCGTGCCCCTTTCGGTCGTCATTCTTCCCATCCTTTTGCCCATCAACAAGCTCAGTTGCAGAGGTTGTACAACAGGTCCTGATCAGCTGGGTTGGAGAAACATTCAACTTTCTGACCACGCCCAGCGCACCTGGGCCCACCTGATTCTGGCAGTACTCACCATTCTTTGGGTACTTTATGTTATGTACACCGAACTACGTGGCTACATCCGTATCAGACAGGCATACCTGGCTTCTCCCGAGCACCGTATCCGCGCCTCAGCTACCACTGTGCTTGTCAGTGGTATACCCAGAAAGTGGTTGACCGTTGACGCTCTGAATGGCCTGTACGACGTCTTCCCTGGAGGTATTCGCAATATCTGGATCAACAGAAACTTCGATGATCTCGCCGATAAAGTGTCAGAACGCGACAACATCGCTCAGAACCTTGAAGAAGCGGAAACCAGCCTTATTCAGAAGTGTATCAAGAAGCACAAGAAGATCGAAGCGAAGAAGGCCAAGGAAGAAGGGCGCAGCAAGACGAAAGAAGAAAGACAACAAGACATGACCAGGGCGGACGAACAAGCCGAGCGCATTGCACAAGGAAACGGCGTTAGCTCTGGCGACCCTCACCAAGTCCCACACAACCTGCAGGAAGTGCTTGAGGAGATCGAGGAAGACGAGCACAAGCATGACAAGCAACGAGACTCGTCTGAAGGGCTACGGAACAAACTTGGTCAAGGGTTTGGTGCCGTCGGCCATGGTTTCGGGGCACTTGGAAATTTCGGTCGCAAGGTCGTGGGTGAGGTCGCTGACGACGTCAATCGCGTCATCCGCAACGTCAACGAGACCGTGGACCAGGCCAACAACATGACGGGCTTCTACGCAGACGTTGATGAGCTTAACAAGCCAGCGCCTGCCGAAAGGCTTGCTTTTGATTCGTCTGTACCTGCACCTGGACCCGCGCCTGCTCCTGCGCCTATGTCTGCACCTATACCCTCTTCTGCTCGTGTTCCCCCTAACCAAACTAATCAAACCAGTCGCGCCAGTTACCCCAGTGACCCTAGTAATCCTAGTTACTCAGAGATGGAAAATGATCAATTCGAACCAGAGCGTCCGACCGGGCTCAGGAAGCCTGACGATGTCGCAGTTTTGGATCGAGCCGACCCTTCAGAGACTAGGCGTTCGGATTGGAGCGAGCCTTCTTCTGCGAACACACAGACTCATAGCCAAGACAACTGGACGGATAGCCCGAAATCAGGCGTCAAAGGATCAACTACGCCGGACAAGGCCAATACATCGAAGCCGCGAGGCGCGCCTAGAAGAGCGTGGGATGCGATTCGGAAACAGGTGCAAGCCACTCCGATTCCTATCCCTAGCCCCCAGCCTCACGCTGTAGAAGAAGACGAGTACCCTCTCCGAACACTTGGGCAACCCAACAATCCTGATCCGAGCGAGAACCCTGATCAAGACATGTCTAAGAGCAAATGGGCCAACAAGTTTGGCTGGCTCAAGTTCTGGAAGAAAGGTGGACCAGAAGAGGAGAAACCGGTCTACCCAGAAGCTTTCGACCAGGAACTTGCTGATGCGGAGGAAAGTGAGCCCTTGTGGAAGCTGTACATTGATCCGAAAGACCGTGATACCCTTCGCGAGCCAATTTTCAAGTGGTCGTGGTGGCCTCGCTTGCCTCTGATGGGCAAGAAGATAGACAAAATCTACTACTTGCGCAAGGAGCTTGCTCGACTGAACGTTGAGATAGAGGAGGACCAACAGAATGTGGAGCGATACCCATTCATGAACTCGGCGTTCATCCAGTTCAATCACCAAGTGGCCGCACATATGGCTTGTCAGTCTGTCAGTCATCATATGCCACAGCACATGACACCTCGTCTGGTAGAGATCTCTCCCACCGACGTTCTATGGGACAACATGTCAATGAAGTGGTGGGAGCGCTATCTGCGTAGTGGCATCGTGTTCGCGGCTGTTGTCGGTATGTTGTTCCTCTGGGCGCCTGTGGTCACGATTTCTGGTTTCCTCTCGACTCTGAACACCTTGGAGACCATTTCATGGTTATCGTGGATCTCCAAATTACCACCCAAAGCTGTCGACCTGGTTCAGGGTATCCTTCCGCCAGTTTTCTTGAGTATCGTCCTCGCGCTAGTTCCCATCATTCTTCGACTCCTGGTTAAGCAATCAGGGGTCGCGACAGGGAATGGCAGAGAGATGGGAGTCCAGGTCTACTACTTCGCGTTCCTTTTTATCCAGGTCTTCCTCATCGTCACACTGTCATCTGGTCTGCCTGCTTTCTTCAAAGAAGTCGCGACCGAAACCACGAAGATTCCCGAGACTCTTGCCACGAACTTGCCGAGAGCGTCGAACTACTTCTTCTCTTACCTTACAGTCCAAGCTCTCAACAACAGTGCAGGTGCATTGTTGCAAGTCGCTGCTCTGTTGGAATGGTTCTTGTGGGCGCCCATAGTAGACACTACGGCACGCCAAAAGTGGGCTAGACAGACCAAGCTGAGAGTTGTGAAGTGGGGATCTTTTTTCCCTCCATTCACCAACTTCGCAGTTATCGGAATCATCTTCTCCATCATTGCACCTTTGGTCATGGTGTTTAACCTGATTGTGTTCTCGATCTATTGGATCACACAAAGGTATAACGCCTTGTATGTCTACCAGTTCCGACACGACACTGGTGGTCTGCTGTTCCCCAGAGCCATTAACCAACTATTTGTCGGACTATACATCATGGAGATTGCCATGATTGGTCTGTTCTTCGCTTTCCCGGGTGATGACAAATGTACAGCACAAGCAATTATCATGATTGTTATGCTTGTGGCGACAGCCATCTTCCAATGGCTCATCAACGATGCATTTGCACCTTTGTTCCGATACTTACCAATCACGCTCGAAGACGATGCTGTAATTCGCGATGAAGAATTCGCTCGCGCTCAGCGTGTCAAATGGGAGAGTATGGCGGAACAACAGGGCGAACTTGAAAGGCTACAAGCCGATCCTGAGATGACAATGGAAGAAAGAGAAAGAAAGGAAGCCGAAGAAGAGGAAAGGGCCCTTGCCGAGGAGCGTAGAGTGATCAGCGAGCATAGGCGCACCAGTACTCGCATGTCAAGCTACGGTTCCGGCGCACATTCAGATCATCCCCACCCCGCTATCATGGACACTAAGCCTGCCAACAACAACAGCGGCGATCGATGGAGAAAGGTCAAGCAGGTCAGCGAGCCCGTCCGCCATTTGCGCAAGATTGCCCGACCACACGCCCACGGCATGGACGGCCGCAAACCCACTGCCATCGACGTGGACCCTCAAGCCGTCCGCGTGGACATGGAGTCTCAAAAACAAGTCGGTGACGTGCTCTTCGGCGGTTTCAGCGATGAACTCGAAGACCTCACACCCGAGGAACGCGATACTCTCATCCGCTACTCCTTCCAACACTCCGCCCTCCGCGCCCGTAGACCGGTCGTGTGGATCCCACGAGACAATCTTGGAATCTCTGATGACGAAATTGAAAGGACCAAGCGCATGAGCACTGTGGAGGATATTGACCCGGAAACAGAGAAGAGGACGCCAAGGACGAATATCTGGATCAGTAACGAGGGTACTGCGTTGAATGCGAAGGGCAAGGTTGTGTTTAGAAGAAGCCCGCCCGACTTCGCCAACGTGGACTTGATTGCGCTGTAGTGGAGCAACAAGAATCGAAGGAAGAGAGGAAGGAGTTTATGGCATCAATTTCTTGATTTGCATAGCGTTGGGTTTGGGCAGGCATGGTCTTTTCTTGTTGTTGCATGTTCTATTTTTCTTTGAGCGCATCATATCGAGCAAGCATAACTTATCCGAACTAAGATTTATTCATTTTCCTAGGACAGCATCCTCACCTTGTGAATTACATTGCGAGGTACTGGCCCTCACTATCCAACCTTTGCAGGTTTCGAAATCGGAGTGGGTTTGATTGACTGCAGTCTCCCTTCAGTCACCTGCGCTTTATGTCTTCGAGATCCGGGAACATAGACAGACACGTTACATTTGAAGATCAACTTCCCTCCATTGCCGTTCTGATGTCTTTGGTGAATGTGAGTGACGCGAATACAACCAACAGAACTTCAAGCGAGGTACAGTTTATCTCATTAATTAGACGCTTCGAACATGAGTCGCGCGGAGGGGGCACGGACGAAATCGCGAGAACTCGTTCGAGCGTCTGAGGATTCAATGCACGATTTTGGTGGAAGGACTTTAGAAAAACGCACAACCACCACGTTAACTAAAACCTATATAACAACACCAATTATCACGTAGTAATTATATGATAATTTTCAGTGCTTCTATATACGCTATAAAGTAAGTCTATCTAGTTTCAATAACTATATAGCGACTAATCGTCGCGTAATAATTGTTATAAAAATCTGACACGTCGGATTGCGCCCGAAAAGCTTCGGGCGCAATAACGACGAACATCTAATTAATTGATAACAATTCAACAATAGCAGCTAAATAGCTAGGATCTAGAATTCTAAGTAAGTGCTCTATTCTCTTCCTATTCATCAAGAAAAAAGTCGAAAAAGTTATGTTACAGATTTTGTGCCAGCTAAACGTATATCTCTATATTAAGTTTCTAAGAGTGGCGCACCCTTTTATGGGCTAAAAAAATTGTGACTAATAGTAGATGTATAGCTAAATAATCTGAATGTCTAAAAAGCTAATGTGCAAACGTACGTGGTGGACTAGTATACCTTTTAAAATGGTCAAAATCGCGTCGAGTTAACGACTACTTAGTGGAGAGGGTGCAATGAACTCTCAGACCCTCTGCTAACACGCATCGATTTCTCTCACCAAAATTTGAAGTCATGTGACCTCTGACTCGAGTATGGCGGAGGGTCTGATTAATGAGATAAGGTACAGTAGCCGTGAGACCGCTAGAGGCACAGATGGCATGTACGCAGGGCAACCCTGTCAACTGACATCGACCGGAGTATATTTCCATGTCGTCCTTCTGCCAAACAATATAACAGATAGTGAAGCCTCTAAGATCGTGCAGTGTTGAGCTGACTCTTTCGGGTATCTAGTCAAGCAATTCTACTTGAGGGAAGGTCATGTATGTGCGTGATCATTTTAATTGTCGATTCTTTGTCGGCTGAAAGGGAGAACGTTCACCTTACTTCGCAAACCACGGAGTATAAACATATCAGCCGAGTTATGGAAGCACAGCATGGGAAGAAGTGAGAACTTTGGGGAAAGAACCTCTGATACGGTCGAAGCTGCCATATCTGCGGGCCAACATGCGATGTCCGAAATATATAGTCGGGAGCGTGCAAAACGCAATCACTCCACTATTATTCCCCTCCAGCGCCCAATGCAAAGTGAATACACCGCCATAACCATCGATCGTCAATTCCTGGAAGTAAGAGGTCAAAGAGATAGATAGAAGGCGGATTTTTACATCCACACCCTGCCCATCTCAACAGCGACTTGACACCTCAAGACCCTCATAACGTCCTCTGCCTTGACACTCTTGCCCTTCATATACACAGCACCGACCCTCCAATCCCACGCTCTGCTAACATTCAACCCTTGCAAGATATCTTGTCCACCTACATTGCTTTGACCTTCAGAGGCAATGCTACCATTACTGTTCACCATGTTCCAGGAGACACTTTGTTTCAGGCCAGCGATGGATTTGCTCAGATCGATGGTTGGGGGTGTGGCGGTTGTTGCAGCGGTTGAGGGAGAGGAAGAAGAATTGTAGGCGGAGATTGCTGCGGTGAAGAGGGCGGTATTCTGAGCGTAGATGCCGGGTGTTATTGTTTCGAGATCTTCGATTGCGCGGATCAAGGTGAGGAGGTGTGGTGTCTTGAGGATCTGCTTTGATTCTGTTTTCGAAAATCAGTAAATATGTTGTAATGGAAGGGAAGAAGAAGCGCTTACGATTCATAAGAGGCAAGGCTTCGCACAACAAAGCCATCAGAGCATCGACTTGTACCACGGATTGAGTGTCGGGGTCATACAAACCACCACGAATACTATCCGCGGCAGACTCAATAACAGCCATCAACGCTCTGGCGGCTTCACGCTTTCTTGCCAATGGTCTCAGCATGCCGGGCTTGCGACTGGCAGCAATTTCGTCATCCTCTACATCGGCTTCTGTGGCATCCTTTGCAGCATCCGCATCGCGCAGGTCATAGAAGCGACGCAGAGTTGCGTAACCACTGAGTTGTGATGCCAATAGTTGAGCAGCTGCAACGTCCTGACGGGCGACTTGGTGAAGAGTGGCATGCTGATCATTGAGCAGAGCATCTAACTGCGAGTCGATGATTGCTTGTGGAGGGAATGCTGCACTCTGAACCAAGCAAAAGGAGATGAGGAGATCGACGGTGCTGCGGAGCTTTTGCGAGGCGTGTGCGCGAGCATAGTAGACGAGTGCGCTACCAAAGTCCTGGCTAGAAGCTGCCAAATCATCGGCATAGCGCTCCGCGATCTCGCGAACTTGGTCAGGCAAGCCGATCTCATTGAGAACAGCGAGTACCTTGTCCACTCGTGTTGTAGAGTCGAGGGTGATCTGGTTCAGCAGCTCCGAGATCCTAGACTTGGCTGTCTCGAAGCTATCGAGACGGCCCAGAACACGGCAAGCAAGATCCCAACCTTCCTGCACAGGCTTGCCAGTCGCATTTTTGAATGAATCCTTCTTGGCGAGGGCGGTCGCGTATTGAATCAGCACGTCGTCGCGCCTAATCTCGTCTACTTTTGAAGGCTGGCCATGGCTCAATACCATCAAGTCGTCTTGATCGAAGGCATCCAGAACGTTGGTGGCTGCAGATGGCATCCAGCCTGCAGCACTGGCCAGCTCGACGACAGCCGATGCGATGGGCAAAGACCAAGACCTCAAGATACCAATGATACCTTGCATGTCATCTTCGCAAACGCAGCCGAGGCCAACGTGGACAGGATTGAGGGTGTTGAGATAGAATTCATCTTCATCAGGCTTGTCGGTAGTGGCGGCGAAAGCTAAGAGCAGTTGTTTCTTGTAGGCGAAAAGAGGAGAGACGTCGACTTGACGGATAGACTGCGATTGGCGCATCGAACGCCTGCTAGCAGCAAGATCATCCGAAATGACATCGTCGTCTTCACCGTCCCACCAGGCAGTCAGGAAGATGACAGCCTCTAGCCAGTCTTGAGTAGCGACCATAATCTCGTCTCGCTTGCCCAACAATTGGCCGTACAAGGTTTTCAGACTCTCATAGATCAGCCAAGGGACCTTGCTTTCGGCGCGACGGCTGGCAGTGCTGAAACTCAAGCTTGCTCTTCCGAATGGCGCGGCAGCATACTGGTCCTTGTCACGGCTATCGGCCTCGGCAAAGTCCTGCAAGTCTTGTAGTTCGCGGCGAACACGATGACGGAAGATGGCCCAGTCGGAACCCTTGACATCCCAATCGTTCTCGGTAACAGCGGGGCAGGTACTGAGCAGATCGACGCAGCGGCCGACGACTTCGCGGACAGCGTACAAGTGGTTGCCAGTGTATCCAGGCTCATCATAGCCGTCCTCAAGAGCGGATTCGGCTTGCGACCAGTCGGCGGTTTCCAACAAGCTGATAGCGCTTACGATGTCGCCGCGCAAAGTGCAGGCATAGACCATGTCCCAGAAACGGTCGTGGGCGACTGGAGTAGGACGGAAGCGCATTACCTCGGTGAGGTCATCGGGGAAGGGGTTGTGGTATATGACCAGCCAGTCGAGCAGGGCACGGGGGATAGAGGTGGGCTGGTCTGAAGACAGGGCGAGATTTGAGTAGCCAGTAGAGCGCTGGTAGGAGGACGGAGTGTTGGGAGTGGAGGAGAAGGGATGGTGCAGGCGGAGCAATAGTTGTGCTAGATAGTTGGCCTTGTCGAGGTTCGATTGTGATTTGGGCCCGATGGCGCCGGATTGCGACTTGAGTTGTGCGTGTTTCTGCCATAACTGGCCAAGCTGCTGTGCTGTGCGGTTGAGCGTGATGGGAGATTGACCACCTTGGCCCAACTTGATGTCGGCGTCCAACTGAGCCATGATGGAGTCGGTGCGCAAGACCAGATCATCCGTCTCGCTCACCTTCGCAGCAGATTTGCTTCCCAGATTCTTTGCGACACCCGGGATGGCAGTCTGTCTGTCCTTGTCCATGCGAAGGCCGGTAGACTGGCGCAAAGAATTGCCCATGACGTCTCCATAACGTGAACGCTTCAGACCTCGTGGTGATGAAAGCATGGTCGACTGTGGTAGCGGCTTGTTGACGCTGCGGAAGGCTGAGGGGAAAGCAGAATTGAAGGCTGGTAGCTGATTGTTGGGGAAGTCAATGCTCTCGCCGTCTGCATCCATTTCATCGTCCGACTCTTCCTGATGGTTGCGCGGCGGACTGCTGGGTACTGCGAACGAGGGTTTCGGTGCTTGTGCTTGAGATTGCAAGCGCGTGTGGAAGGTATTGTGCGATTCGCCAAAGAGTGAATTGCCATAGACGCTTTGCGGAGGGAGGCCAGCTGGAGTGAAGGAGGCATTCGTGTATCCTGTCGGCGGAGGATGTGCTGGTGTTGTTGATGGATGGTCATGGTCGGCGCGCCGTGAGCCGGGTGTCGATGGTGCTGAGTCGGGGACTTTGAACATGTTGTCTATCTTCGGATGGTACGGTTCGTAGCAGAGGCCTCTCTTTACACTCGCGTCCAGATGTTGAGGATTAATTGTATATTTCCAATACGATGCTTTGGTTTCGTTGCGCGTCTTGGACTTTGATCGCGAACTTTGGAGCTCAAACGCTTGGACCATGTCACACTGCCTGCTGTTTCTCCCATCGTCATGCTCACTGTCTCCTGTCTTCCTTGACAACACACAAGTAAAATGTAAGATTACTCCTTTCTCTTCTTCCTCTGGTACTCTGTCTCTGATGAAAGACGCTGGGGCCATATGATCCGCTTGTTCTAACAGCCTCACTTTGCTGGAGCGCGTTGGACGTTTGCTTGATTTCAAAACCAGTACACAACATCTTCTCACCTTCTGATCCTTCGACCTCATCCACTTTTGCCGTCACACTATCGATCGAGAATACATGCTGATGCCGACTTAGGAAGTAATCGAGTGGACTCGATCGTGCCTGATTATCATCATTATCAACAGACTCTCTTTTGACAAATCTAACCACTCTTCTCAATCTCTTGCTCCAACTTCTTCAGTCCCTCGTAGACACCGCTCCAGTTGCTCCATTCTTGCTCACCACCCTGGAACCCGCCTTGGAGCGGCAATCGAGCTCCCTCCTTGTCACCAAAGCCCCAGCACCTTGAAATGGCCTCCTTGATTCCGACAGTACCCCATCTACCGATCAATCTCTCACCTTCGCAGATCTTGAATTGAAGCTCACGCAGCTGCTTGTTGTCCGCTCCTTCTTGGAACAAGTTGAAGAGCTTGACGACGACGCGAGGAAAGATGCCTGCCAGTCCGTCGATGGCACCCTGACCGCCAATTGTCAGGACAGGAAGGAGGTTCTGTCCAAGACCTGAGAAGACTTTGAAATGCGAGGGGTCGATCTTTGGTGATGAGGCGATCAGAGTGTGATCTGGGATGTCTCCGTGCGAGAGCTTGCAGCCAACAATATTGGGGTGCTGAGCAAGGCGCTCAAATGTCGAAGGTGCCACAACGACGTTGTTTGTTACGCCAGGATAGTGGTAGCTGCGACCAATCAGTGGTTGCTCAAGCCTCGGGACTTCAATGTGATACATACATCATGATTGGGATAGGGCTCTTATCTGCGACAGCCTCGAACCACTTGGCAATTCCTTGCTGACTAGCGGCCGAAGCAAAGTAGCCTGGTGTGAGCACCATACCGTACTCTGCACCGGCCTTCTTTGCATCCTCGAGCTGGATCAGAGTCTCCTCGATGTTTTGTGTGGCAGTACCAGCAATGATGGGTCTATCCTTGAAACCGGCGTTGTCAAGCTCTTTACGCTGGCTGGTGATGAGCTCATTACGCTCCTTGTTGGTAAGGTGAATGGCCTCGCCGGTTGATCCGAGGATGACGAGACCGCGGACTCCACCCTTGACAAGGAAGATGGAGTGCTTGGTCTGAGTCTCGAGATCCAGAGGGTTATTGACAGGGTCGTAGTTGGAGGCGGACTGAGATGCGAAGAAAGTGGGGACCTTGATGCCGTCAATACCGTGAAAGCTGGAGCTGCGGGGGAGAGCTCAGTAACTTACAGGGACGTAGATGCCCGAAGGAGGAGGAGAAGAAACCATTGTGAATATGCAAATTGGGTATACGGATAGGAAGCAGAGAGAGCAAAAAGAAGTAGACGTTTTCCTCAGCAAGAACAAGAGGGGCAAGTCCACGTTCTTATTGCACCACAGTCCGAGTTGGCCGCAAAGAATGCCGAAGGATGGTGGAGGGCGAGCCCCACGTTCCCCAGAACTCTCTCGCTGCTTTCGGCCCATCGCACACCGAAGAACACCTCTCCACCAACATGTGTGTTGATAAAGACATGCCGAACCGGCCAAGACTGAACTCAACTCATCGGCTGTTGAGTCCATGGCTTCGTTTCAATCTCCACCGGCGCGACTTTTCCGCTCCAACTCAGACCGACCGCTATATCTCATACCACTGTGATTGAACATCTGCCATGTCGTCAAAGCATCCCACTCTCGACAGCCACATTCATCTCTGGCCAGCGTCAGCAGCAGATGCAAATGGCCACGCCTGGATGAGCGATCCACACTTCATCCTCTCAAAGCAACATATCCTCTCCGACTACACGAGCGCCTCATCTGCAAACCCACCAACCGGTGTCGTCTACGTGGAAACAGATCGTCGGCTCGAGGACCCATCTTCATCATCATTAGAATCCTGGGCTTCTGAAGCGATCAAAGAGTTGCAATTCCTACGCAGCATTGTGGAAGGTGATTATGGCTCTGAAGCCTCGGCGCTACTCCAAGGCATCGTGACCTGGGCCCCTGTACACCAAGGACAAGATGTGTTCTCTCAATGGTTGGAAATAGCCGAAAAGACTACTGGACCGGAGACCTGGAGACGAATCAAGGGGTTTAGATTCTTATTACAAGCCATCACGGACAAGACCGAATTTGAGAATCTGGTCTTCAGCGATGGCTTCATCTCGATCTTGAAATCCTTGGGCCGACACGAGAAGAAATTCAGTTTTGACGTGGGAATCGACCAACGAAGCGGTGCTACCTGGCAACTGGAAACGTTTACCAAAGTCGTGGAGAAGGTGTACGAAGGCGTGCCAGAAGAGGAGAGAACAGTGTTGATATTGAGTAAGATGACCGCGGGCCATTCATCCATGTTACAGGAAGCTAAAATCCATACGCAGATCACATGTGCAAACCCTCCTACACATCTACATCCTCGGACTCATTCGTTCGCTGGAAATCCTGCATCCAAAACTTTGCCTCTCACCCTCAAGCCTACATGAAGCTTTCAGGCGCCTTCTCAGAACTCAGCGATGATGCTTCACCGGTCAACACTGTGGATCCCAACGTCTTGGCGCAAAGGATGAAGCCATGGACCGATGTGGTCTTTGATGCCTTTGGCCCGCAAAGAGTCATGTTCGGAAGTGACTGGCCGGTGTGCAATGTCAAGGGCCCGAAGGGAGAAGGAAGTTGGCCAGTCTGGACAAGCGTGGTCGAGGAGGTTCTAAGTCAGCGAAAGTGTACGGAAGCCGAGAAGGCAAGAGTATGGAGCGGAACAGCCAAGGAGGCCTATAGACTATGAGCCTAGGTGACAGATGCCAAGCGAAGGGAACGAGATGTTCAGATTCATGGCGTGAGCATATGGACAAAATGATATAGATCGAGAGAAATCAAGAGGATATACGAAAACATAAGGAAAACATCCACCCAGATGAAGAGACATTAAGACTCTGGCCTCCACTGCTTGCCGCCCTGCGCCGAGATCATGCATGATTCATCTGCGACCAACAATGTGGCAGAAAGGAAAAGAAATCAAGACCCGCTGTCGTAACATCATGAACAAAAGAAATGCAGAAATTATGTGAAGCCGATGCAATATTCGCAAAGAGATTGCCCGCCTAGATTCTTGAATCTTGATAGATGGCTTTTGGTAATACCAGGGATAAGTGGAAGCTGTGGCCTGCTTCCAGATATGAGAAGGTTCTAAGATGCTTGGGCACCCTCTCTCGTCTCATTTGGAGTAGGAGGGAGGGAATGGAACGTTCCAGGCATGTCGAGTGAATCTTGGCTCTCGTTCCTCCGGTGTTGTTCCAGAATATGACCCCATGGGTTTCTCTCTTCACCAGGGCTAGGTGAAGGGTCGCCGAAGCCAGGGCTGTCAGCGCTCAATTTATCTGGGCTAGAAGGTACACTCCATTGAGGCTTGTTGGCCTTGAGGGGAGACTCTTCAGGGCTCGAAAGCTCGGTGGAAGAAGGACGCTGAGCTCCGGGTTCAGCATTGATAACTACGGGACCTTTGCCACGGTTGGGGTTGCGGGGAGGAAGCTTTGGTGTGATTCGTTTAGGCACTTCGACGAGACGAGCGCGAGAGATGAATTGAGGAGCGTTGGCTTTCTGGACCGAGTGCACGACAGGCTCTTCAATGATGGCCTCGTCAGCAGTGTCGTCACCATCTTCGTCGGCATCGTCAAAGCTTTCTTCGGCAATGTCCTTGTTTTCCGGCTTTGCTGGCGTTGCCTGCTGTGGTGGAGAATCTGAGCGCGAGTCGCTGCCACTATCCGTACGGCGGTGCGAGGAGCGGAATGAGGAACGTCTAGGACTCGAACGTGTTGAGCGCGAACTTGGATTGCGATCGATCTTTGGGCGTGGCTCTGAGAGGACGTTGCTGTCTTCGGCAATTTCGTGCAAACTGCTTTGGCGACTGCGGAAACTGCCCACGCGTGGGCTGATGGGTTCAGCAAAGTCCGTCTGGGTGCACATGTCTGACATGGAGCGTGTGACGCTGACGCGTTTGGGTTGCTCGACGGCTGTACTGGCGCTCGAGAGGGGCGTTTGCGACAGGTTTGAAGTCGTCTTGAAGGTGGAGTTGCTGCTGCTGCGGTTACGGTTACCGTTCTTGTCCAAGCTCTGTCGACTGAAAGTGTTGAAGATGGGACTTGTGGGAGCAGGCTGGAAGTTGAACTGCTCCCAGCTAGCTCGTTTTTGTGTTCCTGCTTCACGGATGCTCATTCCTTCTTTTTCAAGAGCCAGGACACCGTACGGGTCCGGATCTTCTTTGTCCGGGATGCCGAAAAAGTGGTCCGGGTTGTTGATGTCGAGGTCGCTCGGTGGCGGAGCTGAAGGAAGTATGGATTGATCGACGTCTTTGTCGCCTTGCGCGGCTTTGATGGTCTCAAGAAGCGGACGACACTCGAGGGGTGGATGGCGTATTCTGCCGGCTAAGATGTCGCCGACGGATATTTTTTCGTTGTAGAAGCGCTCGTTTTCGTCGGTTCTTTCGATGACAACTGTACCGTCAATCTGGACACCGGCATAGAAGCCTCGCGACTTGAGGTATGTGAATATAGGGGCTTGTCTCTTGTGAATCTCGGTTTCGATAAGACCACCGGCACCCACAGGTCCAGCGACGGCACTGACTTCTCCGCCTAAAGTGCATCTGATCTTGGAGAAGGCATCGAGAGCCTTTTGGGTGTTGATGACGACTACACAGTCATAGATGTCGACGCCGACTAGAAAGCCGAGACCGGCAGTGTGCAACATGATGCCTGATGGAGGTGACCAGCTGCCGTCGGCTGTCCTGCCTACCAGAACACCTGAACCGCCAGCGCCGGACACCCATAGACCGGTGCGCATTGTCGTGAAGATGGCGAGGCCTTTTGCATTCTTGATAACCTGGGTATTGTTAGACGAGCGTCGGCGGCGAGTGGACGAGATAGAGTACGCACTTCTGGAGGGATATGTTTCAGGACCTTCTGCTTTGCCTTGGGACCGTCTGTTGTCGCGTCGGTAGTTTCTTCTTGGTAGAAGCCATCCTCTGGGTTATGTGGTTAGTGGACGCGCGTGCCGTGTGGACTGGACTTGGTGACATACTGCAGAAGCTGCGCAAGATGCGTGCAGCCTTGTCGCTCTCCTTGTCCAAGGTGGTCGGCCAGAAGGCCTCGGAGCCCAGCTTGTTGCTCAGCTTGTTTACAGGGGCGCCCAGCTTGTCGACGAGATTCCAGGCCTTGTCGAAGCCGACCTTGCCTCCGCCGCTTACTCGAGACCACCAGCTGCTCTGTTGCCCCGTCATGTCTTGGGCCTAGGACGCATTCAATCTCCAGTATGCGTGTGAGTTTCGTACATGGCCAGCGCCAGTCTAGGGAGAACAAGAGAGAAGAGAAAGATGAAGATTGATCGCACTGTCTGCTCGGACTGGCTAGGGAAAACGGCTTCTTAGTTACTTCCTTGTCCATGTTTGGCCCTCGTTGACGTAGCCGATAGTCTGTGCGTCAAGGCAGCGTCGTCGGTCGTCTGAACTCTCGAGCATCATCCAAGCACCTTCCGCCGCCTCCGGCTCCTCCAATACTCACGATTGGGCAATCTCTCTCTCCTCCAAAGACTAGCTACAATGTTGTGCTCCATCCAACATGTTTCTGACTTCGCCCCGATGCTGTCAACATGCCAGGCAAACTCTCCCCTTTGCTTGCTAATTTATCCATTCGCACGCCTAATCTGCACCTGCAACGGTCTGCTGGCGTCGCTGCTTATGTCCGCCGCGTTTTTCCAATGTTATGCCCTCGAAAGCTACTCTCTATGGCTGAGACATTCAATGCAGATGTGCCCAGCGCCCGCTCGTATCAGCCTCGTGAGCCTCGATAACTCCGCTTTCTCTGCGACCCTTGTCTATCACGCGTCAATATTCCATCCTTCGTGATCTTCAGCTTCATGCTCGACTGCCCCTCTTCTCAGCTTTCTTCAGGCCTCCCATGCCGGAATCTCACCCGCCCTGCATCTCATTTCAAAAAGCTTCAACGCTTACCCCTCGGTCCGAGCCTTGAGCTCTTTTGACATCCACCCTCGACTGTCAGGGTTCACGCGAAAGAAAACCTCATCTCGTCGTCTTCTCGGTCCACCATCTTTCCGTTGCGTGAATGGTGTTGGCATTATACCGTGTCTCAGGTGGACGCTGAAAGCGTTATCTTACTCTCCATATTTTGCTAAATGCAACGGCTGAGATGTACCCGTTCGGAGATGGTTTGACCATGCCGAACCGCTCGTTCTGTAGATCTCTGGTACTTGACCGTTGATGAGCCTACAACAGGCACGCATTGATAGATATATGATCCTTGGTAACATCTTGTTGAACGGAGCGCACCAAGTGGCCAGCTCTGGTCACGCTGATGTCCTTGTGTCTTTCTGTCAACGATCGAAGTCCATTCCGACTCATGGATAAGAAGCCTGGGGACTTCGTTAACTATCTGAGACTGTTCGGTCCTGGACATGCACTCAGGAACGAGCGTGTCTTAGCTATCAAGCATGGTTAGCAGTGTCACGAAGGCCACACCATTACTACGAAGCACTCTCTGGAGTCCACATTTCATCTCTCGTTTTTCAAACATCGGTTGCACATTCGCGAAGCATGCAAAAGCCAAGAAATCATATCGGAGCTGGCCCTTCGTCGTTCTTCGAAGCACCCGAAGAAGTCTTGATTGTATGCAGGTGCCAGCGCTTAGCAAACAACGACGATTGGCTAAAAATCAGCCCTGAAACGTGGCATTTGATCTACACCTCAGGCGGCTAACGCAGACCAGGATAAAAGAGCCAACCATGCCTCCGAACACGTCTTCGCGACCGCGATAGATTCGTGTTTTTGGTGAAAATAGTATAGTATTAGACTCCAAGTATTATGCAGGTGCTTCACAAGGGTGTAACTCTGTAGGTGAGAAGATGAGGGGTCAATCACTTTGACAGCAAAGGTAGGTAAGATATAACTGGACGCTGATCGCGAGTCTACAGCTTTATCTCAGTTCTCTTTCATTACACCGATCTTAGAATCTTGAATTTGGAAGACGCTACAAGCTTGGCTTATATCACAGCATCATGAGTTCTAGATCTGGCAGTCTATCTGGCACCACCTTGACGAGCAAACCTTCCACTGCTTTCTCCGCGTCGTCGTCTGCTTCTCCTCCAGGTTCACGCTTGCTGTTTGGCGAGATCAACAGCTCTTGCAACCAATGTATGAAGATTGTGCCTTCCCAGGTTGTAGCTCGCACCTCTGACCTCACTTCTTGCAGCATTCAGAAGTGCTCGCTCAACATGCGGATTGATACTTTGCCCAAACCCTTCATTGCTTGAATTCTGGAATACGGCTGCATGTCGAGAGGCACTCCTTCATATGCTGTCACGCTCAGACATGTCAGCATTGCGCTCAGTGTGCCATGGAATCAGTGAGCGTGTGACCGTGGAGGCATTCTCTTCTATCAACATTACCTTCCGAACCAGAACTTTCAGTAAATCGGCAAGACTTTCAGCTCTGCAGAGAATTGGTCGTCATATCAGAGAAGTGACTTTCCGATTGCCCAGGGGTCTAGAAGCTACATTGCCGCCGCTGATCGACCCTTGGACTGGAGAACAAAAAGAGTTCGCGTGGAAACCGTCTTGTGCCCAAGGCCATGACACAACATCCAAGAACAAGGAGTCGAGATACGGTGATACAGAAACCACAGAGTTGCTGATCAGACAATACCCACCTCTCTTTCACGCAGCTACGAACTTTCAGTCTTTCGCCCAAGCGATGTCTTACTTGTCGAGCCTGGAGCATCTGAAGGTATCTTGCCCGGGAACTGTTGGGCAGGATACTCAGTCACGGGGAACCGATATCACGGAGATTGTGGTCACATCTCTTCGCCTCGCTGTTGAACAAGCCAAGCTCAAGCATCTGAACACCTTGACCTTATCACACGTCTATCATACCGATATCATGGCTCTATCACCTCTGGCAATGGGCTCACATCCAGGCTCCGCCAGACGCTGGTCCAACGTCCGTGTACTGGACATAAGCATGTACTCTCCACCTCCTTCACAAGCCAATAGCGACCAAGTCAAACTCCTTCGCGAATACATCCGTGGCTTCAAAGCGCTTCGGAAATTCTCATTCCGCTGGTCAGGCGCAAGAGGACCATCGCCACTGCCTGACATCCCGGCAGAGCAGAAACACACACATCCAGCTTTGCGAACCGCATCCTCTTGTGCGCCAATCTTCCCGAATCTAGAATACCTGTCCATCAACAATGCAATCATGTCAGCTCCACAAGTCGTCCTCTTGATCAAAAGACACAGATCCACGCTCATCGAAGTTGATCTCGAGAATGTCGTTCTGAAGAATGGTACATGGCAAGATGCTCTGGGAAGTCTGGAAGGCGTGGACATCAAGACAAACATTCCTCTCATTGCCGAAGAAGGAGACGTACCCATTATGCTCGCACCCAGTATGATGAAGCCTCTACCTCTGGCTCCATCTCCAACACTATCTCAGTCCAAAGGCCAAGCAAGTAAAGCAACAGATGTAGCTAGAAAGATGTTACTGGCCGAGGAAATCGGGCAGGGTGTCCCAGGACATAGAAGACATCGATCAACTCGAGAAATTGAGGCAGATGTCGGTGGAGATAGGAAGAGGAGGAAGGCGAGAGATATGACGACATGGTTGCAACCTCAGCAACTCAGAAGAAAATGTGGTGATTTGTTTGGTTGGAGGATGAAGAATGGACCGACGCTGGTCGTTGGATAATTTAGCTGGGATCCCCATGACTGGTATGACTGATGAGTTATGAAATTTCGACTTCCCAAGATTATAACGAAACACGCATAACAAGCGATGAGCCGCTGTGGGATATGAAAAGTGATGTGAGTTCGGAAAGATAACAAACAGGTATATACAAGTTATAGAAAAAGCTCTTTCTACCACACAAAAAGAAAAAACGCCATCGCTCAATCTGCAGTCTTCTCAACGTTCAACTCAATCAGCCTTGATAGCGCCATAGATCCTACGGACAAACGCGTACGCGGTCAAGAAGCCGATGGTTCCAGTCAGAAGAGCATAAACAGCGCATGCAAGACCGGAGTATGCGAAGAAAAGAAGCGACGAAACGAAGCCGTGAATATGCAGGTGGTTGAAGTAGTAATAAACACAATAGGCGAAGATCCAGAAACTGCTCGAGGCACCGACCATGAAACTGTGCCACCACCAATGGTAGTTCTATCAAAATTGTTAGTATGGATTCGTGATGAGAAGAACAGAGAAGACTTTACCTCAGAGCATAGCTGAATGTACACAGCTATGACTGTGACCTCCATGACAACTGCAACAAGCATGGTCGCTACAACAGCAAGGAAGCCAAACACGTAGTAATAGCCACTCTTGTCTTGCCAGATGCTCTTGAAGACGAACATCAGTTCGATGGCGATGACGAAAAATGCGGGCAGTCCGGCGAGAAGGATGCTCTGCCAGCTGCGAATGTACCAACTCTGTTGAGGGATCTGGCGAGGAATGGTGTTGGCTCGGATAGGATGAGACCAGGCTCCAACGCGCACAAAACCGTACCAGGAGCCGATGTAGACGAGTGGAAGTTGAATGAGGAGCCAGAGTGCGACAAGGCCAACGAGAGTTCCGAAAGGCAAAGCAGTGCTCGATGCCTGCGCCCAAACGAAAAGATTAAGAATGAATACGATTGTGAAGACCAGACCGGGGAAAAGAGTTGCGGTGACAAAGCAGTTCTTTTGCCAGACCTGACCGCCGAAAGTTTTGTAGACACGGGCAGAGAAGTAACCAGAAACGAGACCAGCGAGAACGAAAAGAGCGACGGCGACGCTGATAAAGCCCCCTCTGAAGGAGGGGTTGAGAATGCCGAAACAAGACAGAATGATCAAGCCAGCCACAACGAAGACGAGTTGAGTACCAGAACCAACAAGAGCAGCCAGAACACCACCATACGCAGGCGCACGGAAGACGTCAGCGTGGACCAGTTTCCAGCCAGTGAGATCTTCCACGGATTCATCGTCGGAGGAAATGTCATTGTCGCCATCGCCTTGATCCAGTAATCCGCCAGCCTTCTCTTCAGGCTTACGGGGTGAGCGAGTACCAGTTCTGCCGCGCTTGACCTTCAACTTGCCCTCCTCGACGTTCGGCGTCTTGAGGTCACCACGAATGGTACGAGTGAAAATGACAGCGACAACGGCTGTGAGCAAACCAGAAATGATGATCGAGTTCATGATGGCGAACCAGTGAGTACCAGTCGTGTCCTCCTGATCAGCGAAGAAAAGGCTCCAGCGGTTCTGCCACTCAACATGTAGCTCCTCTCTGAAGTACACAGAGTACGTGTAGGGAATTGTAAGAGTAGCATCCTCATCAACGTCGTCGATGGTCGCCGGGTGGTAGGTCGAGTCGGAGGAGTAGTAAGAAGCAGCAGCGGCAGCAGTACCGTTCTTGCGCATAGTCAATTCCATGCCGTTGCTGACGTCGGTGATGGAAGCAGGTATGCCTTGAGCATCTCTGTTACCAGCCTCGATGCTCTTTGCATAAACCTCAAAACCGACAATGACCTTCTTGCCTTGTTGTCCATCTCTTCCTGGAGCCATGTGGTATCGTATGACGAGGGTGACGTGGTTGTTTATGAAGTAACGAGGACGACCAGTGGTAGGGTCCTCGTCTTGGAAGCCCATTTTGAAGCCTGAAGCGTAGTATTTGCGAGTCTTGTCGGCCGACACGAAGTTTGTTGCGCCGGGCAAGTTGTCGACGACCCATTCGGCCACATAGTTGTCCTTTACAATCTCTTGCGCCTTTCGCAGGCCTGCCCTATCCACCTTGTGACTGCAGAGGTAGTGAACCTCGTCGTCTTTCCCCATTTCCAGCTCATAGTCGCTGACGATGATGCGATCGCCTCGGAGGACTTCACCCAGGTTTAATGCGATGCTCGAACCAGAGATAAGACCGCCGGCTCGTCGACGACCGCTGGGTGGGCATACAAAGGGGAGTTCCGAGTAGGCGTATTGTATTTGGGTCTTGTCTGAGTAGACCTTGTTAACGAGCAGCGGTATTACATCGCCGTCGCTATAGCTTTTGATTGACCATCCTATGTCGGGTCAGCGCACTTTCTCTGCACCCAATTCGACTAGCATACCAGGGATGTAGAAGGCCTGTGTGAGCGACAGCAACAGGAAGAAGGCAGCGCATAGGCTGGTGCGTGTCGACGAGGTGGTGGCCATGTGTGTGTGTGTATGTGTACAGTATTAAGGCGAGTGAATTAAACTATTCTTGACAGCAGACGTTTCGCAACGACAGGGCAGACATGGGCTGAAGCTTTTTTCCCCTTCGCCTCGGCCGATGGAAGGTTGAGCAGGTACGAGGATTCAAGTGTTGAATGCTGTTCCCCGTCCACAAACGAGGGTAATCGACACTAGTCTTACAATACGGGTGTCGGGATGGGAGACCAAGGGATCAGCAAATACTATGCCGACGGGAAGAGCGAAAGTCAAATCTGAGCGGTCGAAAAGGTTGGACGAGGGCGTAACGAGAGAATGGAAGGGAAGAGGAAGGCGGGACGTGGAAAAAGCGATCACTCGTCCATAAGGAAAGAAGGGGGTCGACCTTTCTAAAAATGCATGCGAGCTGCTGCGTAAGATAGGGAAAGCTTGTCCCGCCAATCCACCCTCGACCCCAGCATTTCAGGCACACGGCCCTCGACGACCAGACCAACAAAGCCACACTTGAAACCTTTCTTGACCTGTTGATTGCGCAACCCGTTGTCCTGTGCTGACCCCGTCTGACTCTTGTCCAAGACCGAACCTTTGTATTTCTCCAACATCACAAGTCGTGATTCAGTCGGTTGAAAGCGCACAATTAGGCGGCTCAACAGCCATATTGTTCGTATCACTCTTCCGAAGGACGTGAGACCACCTCAGATCCGTCGCGCTCCCGCCAAAATAGGTCATGATCGCGTTGGATTATTGACATGGAAGCGATGAAGATCCACAACGCTTTCGGGCATCTTCGCGTCCTTAATCACATACAAAACACCATCCGTAGATATTCCTCAAGTGCAATTTTGTATCGCATGCAGGAGAGACGGTACACAACTGGCCTGCGTCGTTTCAACGATCTCTGTACTTGTCGAACAATTTGCGACAATCTGATATCTCTTTCAACATGCTCGGGTGCTTGCATATTCAGGTGCATATTCTCTGGTCGCTCTGTCTCTTCCAGCCCCTCTTTGATGATGAGTTCGGTCGTTGAGAAGTCCGACGCACCGCAGAAGCATGCGGCTGACAAGACATCAACCTAGGGTGCAGGTCAAGCTCTCGCCTTTCTTAGCTTGCACCAAGCAAAAGCCTTTGTATCGCTTCAGCTTCATGGTGAAATTTCTCTAGCCATTGACATACCTGGACCGTCGTAGGTTCAAGATATTGGAAAGTACCGTTCTTGAGCGCATCTGCTTTGTCGAGAAAACTCGAAGTTCGAGTTTACCGCCCACCGTTGAGCTGCGTACTCGGAAACAAGAATCCCCGAGGCATGTCGTGCTCTGCAGGCAGAATGTACATGGTATAGGCAGGCAGGCTCCGCTCGGACGCGAACGAGAGCTAGAATACCTCAGACCGGCATGGCATACATTAAATCATTTGGCTTGAAGGGACGCAGTTGGGACTCATTGCACACTTCACAGCTTGTGTTGTTCTGTATGGCTTGAATTTCGATCTCTACCTCGCAGCAGTGACTCTCTTCTCCAAAATGCTCTCGAGTCGTCCACCAAGGTCAGCGTATGACACTGTACCGTCTGTGTCGTCCGCAGCTTCAGCAGATTGGTTATACAAAGCCTCCATATCTTCTCTCTCCACTTTGACCACCCATCCGCTCGTAGTGATCATGGTGCGATGCTGTCCTTGGCTTTCAAGAAGCAGCCCAGAAGCTCTGACCAAACCTTCGACCCACTCCCGGTTGACGCTTCCTCCGACCTGTCTCGCCACATCTTCGAGATCGACAACTGGTCTGGCCTCAAGACCTTCCCTTACGAGTCGTACGGCTCTCTCCCTTCTCTGAATCTCTTCCTCTCTGGCCTTCTCTTCTTTCAGCCTCTTCTCTTCCCTCTCCTTTGCACGCTTAGCCTCGACTTCTGCCTCCTTTGCCGCACGTCTAGCCCTCTCTGCCGCAAGCTGTGCTTCACGCTCCTCTGCTCCCTCTGCATCTCTCGCACGTTGAGCTTCTCCTTGCGAGCGCATAAATTCATGATAAGCACGACGTTGATCACGGCGTTGGAGTGATTTTGCCTTCTTGGCACCAACTGTGCGATTGTTGCCGCTGCCAGGAGGTGCTTGGGGACGTGGGTTTATGGGACCAGGCTCACCATCGTCATCTTGTGGTGGGTCTGCAGGTCCAGCGAAGTCATTGAAGGGGGCATCTGGCTGTTCTTGTTCGTCCTCTTCGGCGTCTTCAATGAATGGTCGTGGTGGAGGTACCGCTTGTTGACCTCCTTGTTCCGGTGCTTGAGGTTCAGGCTCGGGAATGTGTTGATCAGGTTGATGGTCCGGCTGTGGTTGATTCTGTGATTGTCTCTGGTCCTGAATGTAGGCTTGAATCTGAGGAGCATAGTATAACGCTGTACAAAGTGCTGCGAGATGGAGTAGATCCTGGTATAGAGGCGTCCCCGGAGTTGCGAATGGCAACAGAATATTCAGCCCTCTCTGTATCAGGGAGAAGGGATTGACCATGATGGCGGGCTTTGGAACCCGACCACAAAGTGCGAATCCAGACCTTCCCTTCTCGGAACGTTGCTGAAAGATGCTTAAAATAATAGATATGATCTCGCGAGTGCTGGCCCAGGATTGTCTTCAGTAACCGATGTGGACAGAGATGCCGATGGGATCGCTGTTACGTTGGCTGAGTATCAAAGATCTCGAAGTGTTTGATGATGATGCTCCCGACACTCCAGATTTTCGTCAATTCTGAAGATGTTCGAGTTGTTGATTTGGATACCTAGTTACAAATTGTTCCCAATTTGTCGCTTGGCAAAGTAGATCAATGAAGTCACGAAACGCACGGACGCGTTTTTCCAACTGTCCGATCATGGGATGACAGCTCCGACACGAAACGACTCTTTGTTTCTCTCCAATCTTCTCAGTGATTTCATCCGTCATTTCACAAGCATGAGCACGTGAAAAGCTCTTCTTCAGATTTACGACTTTATGATTTAACTAGAAAAACCGTATGGGCATCATGCATAACAACTTTACAGGTTGAAGTGTGTGCGTTACAAATATGCGATGAAGCAAGCCCCGACTTTCGCTCAGCTTCCGAGTTGGTATTTGGAAACTGCAATGCCCCCCTCTTTCGAGATCAACCCGAAATTGTGACCCTGCATCTACAAGCGGTGCACAGAAATACACTGACACACAATCCGAAATGCTCAACAATCAATCGACGGGATTTCCATGGCTACAGATTCGTGGCACGCTCGAGGAGTTCATCTCTCAACGCCATCTTTCAACAAGCAAAACCTTCATTAGCCACGGCAAACTTCCTCGAGATCGAAAAGGTGGTGGATAGAGTTGTGCGACTTCGCTCATCAAAATCCTGCAAAGAAACCGCCACCGAGTGGTGGTAAGCCGTAGGCTCCGCCGGTGATATCCAAAAGCATCTCTTCCAGAGTCAGGCCGGCAAGAAAGCCATAGTCTTCGACTTCGTCCGCCCTGGTCAACTCCATATCCCATTCCTCTCCCGCATGCCACGCAGCAGTGTCTGCAGCAAGTACAGCAGCGAGATCTTTGAGGATGGCGGAAACGTCGCCAAGTCTTACATCAATGGCGGGATCGGGAACATGACCGCAGGGTATAGATGTAACGACCACTCCATCTTTGATCAAGCGATCATCTCTCTGTTCCTGCTGGAATGCGGAGAGGGACTCGGTATGCAGATTGTAGAGTCGACAAAACACTAGGTTTGGAGCAGTGGAGAGCAGCTCTACGACATGGCTCCAATCCTCCTTATCGTCCAGTCCCAGGCCGCCAAAGGTGATACCAGTGACAGTTTTGAGATGAGGGACGAGGCTATCGATGGAAAGTCCAGGTCCATGGTGCGGCAGAGAAAGACCCAAGATCTTCAGGTCATGAATGTGGATGTTTGACAACCAGGTCGATGCGAGCAAAGCGTGGAAAAATCCGTGATACACGTCGGTATCGCTCAAATCACACAAATTCTCGCGGATGCCTAGAAAGCGCTCTGGGTGTTTGTAACGCACTTCCCACTGATCGAGATACCTGAGCTCGAAGCTCATCTCAGATAAGGAATGACGCAAGAGAGTCTGATCATCTGAGTTGGGATGGAGCAGTGCACCAAGCGGACTTGTACTTGACTTGCTTAGGTGCAGCAGATCTGTCAACACGGTCCAAAGCTCAGTAGCCCTGGCCATGGAGTCGTAGTGAGCAAGTCCTTGGATGTCGACTCCAACACCGCTGACGGTGCATCCTGCAAGCGCGGCGGCAAACAGGGTCTCCGACAATGTGGATCCCAGAAACAGGCGTGTCGAAAGGGCTTCTTGTCAACAAGTCTGCGGAGCCCAAAGCTGTTCAAGCAGTTGCCGGCCACACTGCTATCGTGAACTTCGATATTGATGCTGTTGCCATGTTGCTTGATGTTTCCAAACACTTGCACCATCAGCTTGCGGTACACAAGATCTGCAAAAAAGCGCTTGTGGGTTCGGACGTGATCGGTCTTGATGCTCTGATCGGTCTTGATGCTCTGATCGGTCTTGATGCTCTGATCGATCTTGCCGCTCTTGCGAGAGGCGCTCTTAGGCTTGGACGGCGTTTTGTCTGGTGATTTGATAGTAGCGAGAGCGCGGAAAGCGTTCATCCTGATCGTCTTGACGAAGGGACCGAAGAATGAGTGGGCAGAGATGGCAACCAGTGCATTGATGCTGTAGGGCGAGGCGACATGATCACGCGTAGAGAAGAACTCAAGCGCGAATGCGCGGTCGGCCGCCTTGCAAAACTTCTTACAGATGCTTCTGATGGCGACAAGGTCGGAGGGATTGGTGAAGATGAGGGTCAGAACCTCAGGTGGGAGGCTCAGAAGGGTTGCGCCTGCCATGGCTGAACCAACGATGGTGAGAAATAACAAGCTTGACAGAAATTGACAGTCGTGGGTCGCAGCTTCCCCTCTTTGAGGGTGTGGTGTGCAAACAGCGCTTGGTAGGATTTTCTGTAGCAACAAACGCCGAGTCCGCAGAGAAAAAGGATCTTGCCAACTTCCGCCTTGTATGCAAGACGTGGAAAGGCGCTGCAATGAAGACCTTCACCAAATTCTACTTCTCAAAACGTTACCATTCCATGTCATCCTACAGTATTGAGGTCCTGGAAAGCATTGCTGCACACACTGAATTTGGTCCATACCTCGACACAGTAGTCGTCTGCATATCACCTTACCAAGTCGAAGATATTTCAGACAATCAAGCCTCAAGCGATGATTACTCTGGAAATAATCTGTGGATCAGAATCAGTGACAATGTCTTTTCTGGACGGTCGCCTAAATCCACATAGGTGCAAACTTCTTAAATCCCAAATCCTAAATCCGAAGGAAATGGCCGACAGATTTTCACATCAAGATTTTATACGTTATGGCCGGTCTAGACTTATAGTACACATCTAACACTGCTATAATGGTATATATAGCTATGACTATATACATAGTTATTATAAGGGCGTATACTAAATTTTAGAGTACGCGCGTACATATAAGCACGGAGATTTCCTACTCCTAGAAATTTTTGAGCACTAGGGATTTTCAAGCACGGCATATTTTCGAGCACGGCATATCTTCGAGCACGGCATATTTTCGAGCACGGCATATCTTCGAGCATAGCATATTTTCGAGCACGGCATATTTTCGAGCACGGGAGATTTCTAAGTATAACATATTTTCTTAAGTATAAGATGTCTTCGAGATTTTCCCCGGGCATAGCGATACTGATGTGCTTATACATTACAGAAAAGGGCATCTTAGATAGGACAATTATGATAAAATAGCATGTTGCAACCTATACGATTTAGCAGAAAATTAGCAAAGATACAGCGTTGTACGATCGCCATTTCCTCCGGATTTAGGATTTGAGGAGTTTGCACCTATGTGGATTTAGGCGACCGTCTTCTGACTCGATGGAGAAAATCTTTGGAACCATCAAACGCCACAGACCGAGTGTTGCAATCGGGATCAGCGACCGTCTCACGATCAACTTCAAGACGGATAACATTGGCCACGAATCCTCTGTGCTAGATGAAAATACCGGACATCAGATTCATGCCTTTCTTGATGCACACACTGGACCAAGAGCAAGATGACCGCCTCGATTTTGTTGTGCACTTTCCAAACGACACCAGCACGATCGATCTCTATGGTGACAAGGTGTGTTCGAAACTACAGGACTTTGCAGCTTGTCTTGCCTCTCACAGAATTACGCTCGCCCAAGGTAATCAAGACTTCAAGGTCCCAAGAACTTGTTACAGGAGATACGCGGACATGAGCCAGGAGGAGAAGGATGAAGAAGAAAGACTGTCTTACAAGTATTAGTAGGGACAAGATAGCTCGCAGTCAGGAGGACTGCGTGGCAGATTGAGGGAGAGCGTTAGCTAGTCTGGTATTAGTGACCCGGGGTGGTGGGATGAACATAAGTGGGAGAAATTGTCAGACGAAGAATTCTGCAAGACCGACGTAAATCCCTTTACCGGCACAGCTACGAGTACGGGGTGGAAGCATGGCATCTTCACTTGCTGCAACAGGAACCGACTGTCGTGGGTGGGGAATGGGACGATGAAAGTAAGTACGTATTTGTACCCGGAAAAAGAGCTTCTTGGGTGGTTGGTTGCTAACAACTTGCAGATTGAATGACCTGGATGGATGAGAAATGTGGTGGTCATAAGATCGGCTAAAAGGGTGGTCAAGGCAAGATGTGCAAGAGACAACCGTAGATTACAATCTAGTCTGATTGGTATCTCGGCGAGCTGGGCTTCATGGACGGAGTGACAGTGGTAGAGGAAGACAACGAGACCATGGGAGTTGTGAGCAAGCCCACGAGATATGGGTTGCTTGAAAGATGAAATAGGAACCGAGCTCTCTCAGTCCGTCGGACCGTCTTTGTCGCAAGATGATCTCTCAAGGTAGCTACACGGTCCAAAGAGAGCACAAAAGAACAAACGCTCTTAGTGGACAACTATCCGGTGACCAAAGCCATCTTGCCTTTTGATAGCTACTTTAATGCCCAGTCTGCGTCCAGGGATCTCGATTCTAGTGCGATTCCTCTTCGTATGCGTACACGTTGGCACCGTCCTCAAGAAAGACGCCGAGTGCTTATAATCGGCTCGGTACGAAGTTGACTGAAAGCATATGTTGTATTGAATGCTTCGAACTGATAATTCGCTACACAAAGAACTATGAATGAAACTTTCGTCTATGACCTCGAACGCACAATACCCTTTTCAAGTGCAACAATACTCTCTTTCACTTGGGGACAGAAGTGGTGCCTCAAAAGTTCGCCCTCCCAAACTGTTGTTGCGAAAGGATTACTTCCCTCAACCTCGTCTCTAAGGGGATTGAAAACACCGTCTCCCTTTCTCTCTTCCGTGTACCATAGTGCTGCAATCTTCTTTCCTTGCACCTTGGCTACTTGTTGCAATAGGCCCATCATTGCTAAACATGACTTTTCGGGTAATTGTAGAGAGATTGTGAGGAGCTGCTTGGCGAAAGCGGCGAGACGGAGAGGCGGAACGGAGCGAAGGTTTTGCGGTGGTAAGAGGACTGAAGACAGAGAGCGGAGGAGTAGGACGGTTGTTGTTTGCACGTTGATCTTGTGCTTTGCTTGTTGAGGAAGGAGAGCTTCGTCGTCGTTGCCGTCTGGATCTCTCAAACGTAGAGACTTGGCACTCAATTCCAAGTCTGGGTTCATGGAGGATGGGAGGAGGGTCTTGTAGAGATGTGTGATGAAGAATTCGAGATCCAGGTGAAGCGAACCGACGCTCTTTACGACGTCTTGACCCTGGAGAAGGGCAAAGGCCGTGATGATGCAAAGGAGGGACTCGCGATTGATGTTTCTAGGCGCGGTAGAGGCGTCCTCATCTTCCTCGGCGAGTGCTTGTTCAGCGGCTTCTGTGTTGATGACGAGTTCGCGGAGAGCTTCTAGGATGTCGCCGAAGAAGTCCTGGTTGATGAGATGGGCGTAACGGGCCAGACCTTCCAGGACAGCACCCATGAGCTGAGGCACTCGTTGCTTGAGGATACGGAAGTAAGCAACAAAGACCAATTTCAACATCTCTGACTGGTTCTTGTCGCGCTCTTCATGCGAAACGGTCGCATCGGCTTCTCTGAACTCCTTCTCCACACCCTTGACCTCGCGCAGGCGCTTCCTCTCCTTTTTCGTTCTGAACTCGCGCTTCTGCTTCTGTTTCACGCTCGGCTCATCCTCATCTTTGTCGGTTCGTGTGCTGCTACTCCTGTGTGCAAACTCGGACAGGAGACGCAGGTGTAAGAAAGTGTTGAGCACGGACTCGTGGATGTTATAGCTTCTTGACTTCATCATTTTGCAGAGCAAGTCGACAGCCTCGCGAGAAGCATTACCATCTTCGTCGTCGCGGAAGAGTGTCTCTAAGCATTCGACACACTTGTGGAAATCCGGGTTTACTTGTCTGATACTGAGTCTGCCGACCAGGATGTTGATGAGGTCGCCGCGGAAGTTGAAGTGAGGAACAGTGTTGAGTAGAGTGCAGGCACATGAGATGGCGACGCTAGCTACCGAAGCAGCCTCCTTGTTCTTGTCACCACTCTTCTTGGCAGCTCTTGTCAGAGCCTTGACATATTCGTGGTAGCCACCAACGAGAGACTGTTCGAAATTGCGCAGCTTGCGGACATCCTTGGACAGTTTTTGCTTCAACTCTTCCTTGGACACAGGACGGATACGGTAGCCGGGGATGATGTCGCGGTAAATGGCAAGTTGAGTAGCCAGACACAACTTGACGACGGTTCTGTTCTGCGATGTGGCATGGACTTGCAACTTCTTGAGCTGGCCAATGTGCTCCTCTGGGTCTTCCGAAATCATGCTGGCAACACGCGCGAGTTCTTCCTTGGCTTGCAGGATCTGTTCACGCGGCGAGATTTGTGGCACCTCGGGCTGCTCATCTTCTTCGTCATCCTCATCATCCTCGGCAGCCTCACCCTCGTCGCCGCTTCCCAGAAAACTGTCGGCATCCTCCTCTTTCTGCTCAACAACAGCAGGCGCTTGCTCAACCCAGCCTTCCGAAGTCTTGATGGGCAGTCTTGTCTCCTCCTTCTTTTTCTTCAAGTTGCGCGGCCGGTTCTCGTAATCCTGTTCCAGGTCCCATCCAGCGGCGTTACGGTAGAAATCCTCGATCTTTTCCTCGGAAGAAACACCATTCGCGGTGTTGGCGGGAGGTGACTCGACTTCTGGGCTGATGCGACGTCTCTTTGCAATTGGCGCCATTTTTCAAGAATGGTTTCGATGGTCGATATGTTTTCTGATAGGGAAAGAATCAGCAGCTAGGAAGAAAAAGATTAGAACAGCCTTCCGCCAAGCTAGGCACGACGAGCCAATCAAAGGGCCGCATTTGCGGAGAAGTCGCGAAACCCCCGAGGGTCCGATCCTTCTCCGCGTTCTGGGAAAGCATCCGAGGATTCTTTTTTCTGCCTCGCTCTTTCCTTGGATCTATCCAACTATTGTCACTCGATCGAATCATTTCGCGCCTGCCCCGACTTCACTCGACCGCCTACTGCCGTTCGATCGTCTGCACATCTCATCCGCGCCTATCTCATCAACACTCGTTCGCATCACCGCAGACATGCGTCCTCTCACAGAAGGAGAATCCAAGACCGTCTTCGACAAGCTCGCCAACTACACCGGAAAGTCCCTCACAAATCTTTTGACCGACACTGCACCTGGAAAGGATGGAAAGGCCTCAAGATTCGTCTTCCGCGTCCAAGAATCAAGAGTCTACTACGTGCGCGAGGACATGGCCAACTTGGCCACCTCGGTAGCAAGAGACAACCTGCTGTGCCTTGGAAACTGCATCGGCAAATTGACCAAGACTGGCAAGTTCCGCCTTCACATCACTGCTCTGGACATCATCGCCCCTCATGCTCGCGCAAAGATCTGGGTTAAGCCCAACGGAGAGATGCCTTTCTTGTACGGTGGTCACATTGTCAAGGCACATGTTGGACGTTGGAGTGAGGACTGCCCTGAGCACCAGGGTATCATTGTCTACTCTATGAACGAGTATGTCGCATCTTCTCAAACTTCCCTTCTCGGCAAACAAACTAACATGCTCTAGCACTCCTCTTGGTTTCGGTGTCACTGCTCGCTCCTCGGCCGAGGCAAAACGTCTGGACCCTACTGGTATCGTTGTCTTCAGACAAGCCGACTGTGGCGAGTATCTCAGAGAGGAGGACACTCTCTTCCAGTCTTGAGCGTCCTGAATACATTTCGCTTCAGCATCAAGTTCTCGAAACAATCCGCCATTCACCCGCGCCCGCAGGAGCTCTTTTAAAAGTTGCATTGGAGATACCCGTCGATGGATCCGGGACAGCAGGAGTTCAAGGAGTTTTAAACTGGTCACAAAGTCACGTCAGATGGGAATGGATAGGCAAACCGATATCTCGCATTATGAAGATGATTCAACACACTAATTCGCATGCGCTGGTATGCAGAGCTATGGACCTGCCTTGAACGCGCGTCTGCAATTCTTTGAAGCCTTTGTGTTTCTTTCTTGCATTGTGATCATAAACTGTGCCTTTTGAACGCACAGCGCAGCTCTTTGTGCTTTGTGTGTGAACAAAGCCATCGACTCGAGACTTGCTGATGATCAGAAACATCTTCTGTCTTGACCCAATACTACATATAGATCTACGTCTTCGCAATCACTCGTAGAAACGTTTGATTTAACCAACCAACAAAGAACGAAACAGCACAGGTAAGCTACCTACCATTTGCTACTAACGAAATCTTCCAAGATGTCTGTAACACTAGGTCTAACTACAGGGGAATGCCAAATTTGTGGCGAAGAGTCAGCTCAGCTATTTCTTCTGCCTTGTGGTCATCAAGTTCAGTGCACACAGTGCATCAACCGTAACTTCACTGGTCTAAACGAGGTCAACCCGAGGCCTGCTTGCCTAATTTGCTCAGCCGCAATCCCTCTTGCTTCGGTCCGACACGTTCTACCTGCCAATGTCTTTTCTCACCTCGAACAGGAGTTTGAAACATGGACCATCCCTGCCCCTGAACGCCGATACTGTTTTTTTGCTCCTTGCAGTAGGTTCCTTGGCTCTTCTCGAACTGGCCCTCGTCTCCACTGTCCATCCTGCAACAACTCAACCTGCTCTGGGTGCAAGAAGGCCGCTCATGCCGGTTTCTGTACACCCAACACGGAATTTGCAGAGACCCTCAACAGCGTTGATACTAACTTCTCACAGTGCCCTCATTGTAACTACCTGCTCGAAAGGACACAAGGCTGCCCTCACATTACCTGCATTTGCTCATACCAGTTTTGTTTGTTCTGCAAATTTGACTGGGCAGTTTGTCAGGGTAATTGTGAAGCCGCTAGACACGACATTCATCAGCTTCACGAGGCGTTTGTCCTTGAAGAAGATCTTCTTGTTCATCAAGCAGAGGCTCGACAGCTCAGGAGAGCTTTCCGTGAATTGGTCGCTCGCCTCAATGAGCGTGCCCAGGAGCTTGAACGTCTTCAAATCGCATACGCACGTGCCGAGATGACCGGCAAGATCGCGATTCTATTTGTCATTCTGAGATTTCACTTGCGTGGTCGACTGGAGTATCTGTCTACCCTGACCTTTGAAGATGTTTTCCAAGTCGTTGAGCTTAGACGCGAGCTTACTCGTATGACAATTGATCTCTTCACTTCACCTGGAGAGATCCAAGAGTTGGCTGACAGAATCGCTGACTTTGGGAGGATGGTTGAGGTTGTCGAATCCACTGGGGAACAGCGTGCTGAGAACTTGCGCTATCTCATTCGAGAGCTCTACGAGCCTCTTGACCTTGAAAGTTGAAACTGATTGATCGGGGGGAGATAGCCACAAGGACAGGTTCCTTGATTCTACTAGTCATAATTAACCAAATCACATGCTGCCCTGCAAATGCCTAGGTTCCAGGTAGAACCATCCTGTGTTCCACTGTTGTTTTACTTTTGCCCTTAGTCACCTATGTTGACGTGTAATAACATCCAAATCGTATTTCTTACAAACGACTGTGCCACTACCCGAACCACTCCCAACTACAGTTAGTTTTAATTGCGTGAACGTGAACTAAACGTATGGACAGAACAGACTGCACAACGGAGTAGTCATCGAACGGCAAATCGCTTTGGATGATTGCCTCGGGGTCTACCAAAAGCAACAATTTCTTCATGATTTCTTTGAACGCTTACAACAAGATTGGAGATATGGTGCCTGTAGAATGCTATCTAGCTGAGTGTCCTACCAGGCTAGGCACGGTTTTGGTGTAAAGTTCAAGCCCCTGGTTTGATAGGTCCAGCACAGCTACTCTGACTCAATTCGATACCTAGATGATTATACATGTCCCTAAGAAAGCTAAACTGATGCCTGGAAGAATTCTTTGTTCAGTTTAGCCGCTAATGATTCGCGCTCTATTCTTTGTCTTACCATAAGAGATCAAAGCGTTTCCAGAACCGGCAGCCCTTCCAGTATAGATAGACAGAACAAAGAACTGCGAACAAATAACTCCTGAATCATCATGTCCTCTTGTTGATAGAAAGTTTGCACAACAGTCTCCAGAGATACATCCACTACAAAGCAATAATGTCACATGGCTTCAACGACGCAAGTGGGTTACCTGGCGGGAGATGGATATCTCCTGGTCAATATATAGCAGACGGAGGCCAAGGATCAGTCCACTATTGGGTTAAAGTCGACGCAACCCATAGAGTTATCGATCGTATTGTCATCAAGGATACTTGGGACTCTGAACCCACATCTGAGCCTGTAGAATGGGATGGGATGTACGAGGAACTCGTGCGCAAGGGTATGGATCTCGGTGTATCAAAATCCGGTGGATATGGGAATGCGCACGTCGATGATCGCTTCTACAAAGAGGCATATATTCAGGGGCTTCTCACACCTGCTGATGGAGAGTTATCTTATAACATGCCTCTACGTGGCTACAAGAGGGGTGATAAGCCTGATCCAAGACAAAGGCCTGACACCACTCATTGGCGACTTTACATGGACCACCTTCACTCTGGAGACATGCACACCTTCATCCAAAAATCTGTCAAGTTGGACGATTTTGGAACATACGAGCCGATACCAACGCCTGAGCCTTTCATCTGGTACACTTTGCAGTGTTTGACTTCTGCATTGATACAAATGGAAGAGGCTGCCAGAACACGGCCAAAGGCTCGAAAAGCCGGAGACGAAACGATCGTCATGTTGGACATGAAGCCTTCGAACATCTTTCTCGCCCCTCCAGGAGGGCCAAGATATCCGGTCTACCCACGTCCCATCATCGGCGACTTTGGCGGTGCACAGCTGACTCACAAAACAGCTGCGGACAATGTCTGGGGCGCAATGCAACAAATTTGCACGCGTGGGTTTTATGCTCCAGAGATGACTAGATCGACACAAATCGACGAAGACGATATGGAAGATCATCAAATCGAGTCACTACGTGTGGAAAATCTACCAGTGCATTCCTGGACAAATGTCTGGCAACTGGGCCGCTCCATTGAATGTATGATGCGAGCCACCGGATCCATGAACGATGTTGATTGGGCGACTGCAACAGAACTCCAACGAGAATCACAAATCAAGAGATCTCCGCCGAGATTCGATTACTCGCCTGGCTTCCAGTATAGTACCGATCTGGTCAATCTAGTGTACGACTGCCAATTGTTCAACCCAGAGGAACGTCCGACGCCTAGAGAGTTGATGGAACAGATTAACGAAAACATATCTGATCACACCAAATTCATGGACTATTGGGGCACAGAAGCATGGGTCCGTGAGCAAGAACAATACCCTGCTCAAAGAACCAAAGAAGAGAAGGAAAAGCTCAGACAGAAAAATGCCCGGCGCGTCCTGGATGGGAAGTTGTACTTCCTCCACGATTACCAGGATAAAGCTTTGGCTGAACGATACGCTGATTTGGACATGGACATACCCGAAGACTGTGCGCTTGTTTGGGGTGGAAACGAGGCGGAATACAAGCTTGGTCAGGTGGCAAGAGCGGGGGACACACCGCAGAAACCGGATAAGAGAAAGAGATCTAACGAGTCAGATGATGAGGACAAGTTGGACAGTCGACTGAGGAAGAAGCCGAAGAAGTGATATAGTTGAATGGGAATGTATGGAGTCAGTCTGAATAGGATATCTTACAGGCTCTAGAATGAATTGAAGGAGCAGGAGTGTCGCTCTCTGTGGACAGCGGCTAGATCATGAAAAGCATCCTGTTGTTTGACAACGTGTCTGCATACCTACAGGGAGTACAGTAGGGAGATCAATCATGGCATGACTTCCGCCAAACCCTTGACTCACGACCAAGGCTAGCGCCGCCGACACCTCTGTCCAATCCTCCGGGGTGCAAACAATTCTGATGCATCAATGTTGATCGATTGCATAGCCATGCAAGGTTTTGTCTGTTGGCTCCTTACACAGTGGCACAGTCTCTCCCTACATTACCCCTGCTTCTTGCATCCCTTTCCATTGTCCAGATACTCAGGAGCAGGGCGTTTGCGGTTTGGCAGAGATATCTTGTTGCAAGGCTCAGTGGAGGCAACCTCGGGCAGCAAGACAAGGTCCGGGTAAAGCGGCTTAGCAGGCGAGCATGGAGGGAGGAAATCAGGAGGAGGAAGCGTGACCAGGCCGTGGTTGGTCAAGACTTGAGGGGTGATCTTGTCCCAGGTATTCCAGTAGAAAGGCTTTGTGAGTACCTTTGCTTCGATGGCGAGAGGAATGGCTTGGTCGGACTCCTGAGTACGCATGTTAGTACAGCTGTTCCAAGAACTGTTTGCTATAGACCAAAATTTGTTGTGCATTGTGATAGGTACACAAGACGCTTGGTGCAGGCGTAGGTGGGGATCAACATTATCGAACTCACATGTATCAGGAAGACTGTTTCCTTCTCCTTGGCCTCCTTTAGACCTTTGTAGGTGGTATCGTTCAGAACTGTCCACTGCTCGCGCGCAGGATCCAGAGAGCTGAGTTCAGAGGCGAACTGATACAGCCACGACCCCTGGAGTATCGATGTGTTCGTCGCATAGCCACGGCGACTTCTCTGTTTGCAGCGGGCGATTTGAACCATGCCAGGAAGTATCTCCAAGAACTTATGATAGCCCATGTCGAGACCTTTAATCAGGGCTTCAAAGGTAGCTGGCTTGCCTCCGATCAGATTCAGGTGAGTAATGATGGAAACACGGAAGAAGAATCGACTTTGGAAGCTCCTGCACTCGCTGGGCTGATAGTGCTGATCAGACTTGATGGCGTACAAAACAGCACACAAATCATCTATCCTACTGCGTTTGTAGACGTCCGGGACCTGGGCTTCAGAGGCGAGGATGAGTTGTTTGAGCCTCGTGATAGCGTGACTGATTACTTTGGGATATGCTCTGCCCAGTGTGCGGAGAGCTTTGATGGCCTTCTGCGCAGGTGCATCGGCCTCGTTGATGATACACTTGGCCACGTCGATTTCCAGGGCGCCCAGGTCAAGGGTCATTCCTAAATCTCCGATGGCATCTTTCTTCATGTCGTGGATGCCGGCGAACTTTGCGAAGAACAACTTGATGAACGTGGTGAGACGCAGTTCGCCGAAACGATCATCAACCTGACGGAATATGGACTTCAGAACGGGATCCTTGGACATGACATGGATCAGGTCGACTTTCAGCCATTCTTCCGAGGACTCGGTTGCGGCCTGAACGTGACTTTGGGTGGAGTTGGCCAAGCTGCCAGGTCTCATGATCTCATCATGCTCTGCGAGTTCGTGCGGGTGCGAGGGCGTCTGGGTGTTGTAAGGCTCGCTGTCATCTGTTCTTGAGGCGAGATGACGGTAGTCGTCGTTTTGGTGCACGCTGCAATCACCATCTGGATCGTAGTCATCACCGTAACCATCGGAGCTGCTAGAGTGGTCGACAATGTGCTTGAAGTCGTCCATGACGCTGAATGCGCGATCGGTGCGTGCGCAATCGATTTGGATGGTGAGAACCGACAGGGTTTGGAATTTGGCTGCGATTTAGATAGAGTAAGCGAGGCGGGGCGCTAGGATGTGCGCGCAATAAGGAAAGAAGAAAGAGGTTGCAGTGAATTTCAAGTGCAAGTGTAAATGGACGCGCAAGTGGAAACATATCCACAACAAATTGGAAACGAGTGAGTAGTCAGTGCAGCTCAAGATCTCCACCGGGTATCTGCGGCCCTACCATCCGATGGCAATTGTAAACAAAATATCGATATGGGAAGAGCAGTAAACAAATCAGGATAACAAAACTCCAGGAGGGGCGCCTCCGAACTACAAAACATGCATGTCTGCCATGTGTAGCGAGAGTGGTAGAGTTGTGCAAAAAGAATAGGAATTGACCCACGATGGAATCGAACCAACAACCTAGTAGCGCAAGCAGTAGCGGCGAGCAACGCATTTCGGAACACAGCACCATTCCTGCTAGACTACCCAACTTCGGGACAACAGATGTTTCAACTCCATACAATATAGATCCACAGAATGCTGATTTCCAGTGCGATGATACCTGAGATCACCGTTCAGATTTACCAACATCTCGCACAGCCAGACGGATCTTTACGCTCATCATACACCATGCATGAGCAATTGAATCCAACGCTGCACGCTTTTGGGAGCATATTGCACCCCTAGTGTACTGATATATGCCACGTACACGGCTTTAGAGATGCACGACAAACATCGAACACAAAACTGAGCGCAAAGTGAGACCGCTGGGACGCAGCTCTTGAGGAAACAATGAGGTCTTGATCAAAATCACATCGCGCATCTCAACGAAGCATGACCGTGTCAGCGAGAAAGTTGGCGTGGTGGATTTCAGCACGCTTGGAGAGGAAGAGCTCGTCAAAGCTTGCTGGCTATGAGTTATGCCTCTCTCGTACGCTCTTTTGAACACACAGCGACTTATCCCAACAGCAAATGTGATGCTAACGATGTGGGTGAAGGGTTGGAGAAGCAGGAATTTCTGGAGTGTGCTAATATCTCCAAGTTCTTTCTATGATAATTACGAGAACCACGTACCAGAGAGGCCTTACCAAAAGGGCTATGCATAGCATGATGATCCGATGGCAAAAACGAGACTGTGAGCGCGCAGGTTGATACGCAAGGCACCGCTCGATCAGAGAAGCCCCCCCACCGTCGACCATCCGCATCTAGGGGTCATAGGAACGGAGACTTGAGCAAACAGCTCGTGGGAACAAAGGAAGTAGAGAGAGCGAGCGAGGTGAGGTTGCCCTTCGGAAAATCTGCTCCACATGCCAAGAAAGACGTCATCGCGCTCCTCGCCGTAGACGGTAGACCTCCATCTGGTATCCATCTTGCACACTCTAACCTCCATTATGCTCAATATTTGCATTTCACGAAACTCGTACACGGCGCTTAAAGCTACTTCTCTGCTCAGGGTTCCGAAACTGATGCGACTTGGTGTCATACATTGACGCAGTGTCAGTCAGCGAACATCAAGCTGACACCCAAGGCCGTACTGTGATGACGAAACCATTTGTACGGGATCCCGACCCTGTGTCATTGAGTATTTCAGGATGCTGAGAGGATCATGAATCTAGAACTTGTCGATAATCGACTTTCCGTGCCATCGGAATCTCCGTGGATGGTCCAAGGACACTCCGTGCTTATCATGCATAGCAGCCTGGAGTGAAAAGCTGACATTATAATGTAAAAGAGCAACACAAAAACAGGCATTTCAGCACAATCACCACTTCTTTCAGAGATCTAAATTCTACTGCACTACCGACGCAATGACATCTCTGCAACACGCCTTCGAAACTGTCCATGCATCTGGACAGACCTGTCTGCAAAACCCCGAAACTCGCGAAACACGCCTTCAGGCCCTATCTGCGGCGAGGAAGCTTGTCTGGGAACTCGAGTCTGAACAAGGTGCCGTGTTCAACCGCATTGGAGACCTTCTTTCGACGCTGGCACTAGGCTTTTTGGTCAATATCGGTGTTCCGCAGAGCATACCTCAACATGGAAGCATCTTCCTTGACGAACTTGCAGTCAAAGTACAAGCCGATGCTTCTTTCCTCGCTAGGCTCATGCGCTTGCTGTGTGCTTTTGGTATCTTCCAGGAGACGGACCGAGACACTTACGCCCATACCAAGCAATCCATCTTATATGGCCAAGCAGAGGGAGAGTTTGTCTCCCTCCTAATCAACGAACAGTTCCTGCCGGTGTTTTCACGACTATCTGAGTACTTTGCCGACCGTACACTTGAAAGTCCGAACGATCCAAAGCGTCATCCGTATGGCTGGGCTCACGGAATGAACGATCACCACTGGATCGAGGTTCTTGCCAGAGACCCAAAAAATCTGGCTTTGTTTGCAAAATCTGCAGGCTTCCTGGGAGACTTTGCGGCTGACGTCTACATCTATCCCTACGACAAAGAACTCAAAGGTGCATCTGACAAAGCGGTGACCGACAACTCTGTGTTGATGGTGGATATTGGTGGTTCCACCGGTGATACGATGAAGATTCTGCGTCAGCATTATTCCGACTTGAAGGGTAGAATTGTTGTTCAAGACATTGCGGACGTCATCAACAACATACCTGCTGGCTATTTGCCAGATGGAATTGAGGCAACTGTGCATGACTTCTGGCAACCACAGCCCATCAAAGGTGCTGGTGCATACTATATGCGTCGTGTCATGCACGATTGGCCAGACGAGCATTGTCGAAACATTCTTCGCCACATCGTCGATGCTATGGATGAGCATTCCAAGTTGCTCATTGCAGAGGCTGTTGTCCCCGACCGAGTTGACATGCGCGACCCCTCAGTATACTGGATGGATTTGGTCATGTTTACCTTTTCTGGCAAGGAGCGTACGGCAGCGCAGTGGAAAGATCTGTTCGAGTCTGCTGGTTTGGAATTGGTTAAGATCTGGAGCATGGAGATGAACACTCATTCTGTGCTGGAGGGAAGGAAGAATATGGCTATGAAGTGCTAGGATTTCCTGCTCTATTGGCGGGTACGCTATGGAACATGTTGTTCCTGACTTACTGCCAGGGCTTCCCATCATCTCCTTCCCCAGTTGCATTTAGTAAGATATTGACCAAAATGCAGGATCTTTTTGATACTGATGGAGCTGTCCAAAGAGAGGCTCCGTGCGCCATGCTCACAGTGATGACCATCCTTTTCCCAGACTGATTCGTGCTTTTTGACAGCAGTGTCGAAGAAGCTCTCACTGTTTCAGGGCTCTAGTGCGCATTTCCATGCCTCTCTGCTCATACTTCCTCTTGGCCTCCTTCTCCTTCAGCTTGTTCTCGGCCTCTTCCCTCCTCTTGCGTTGTTCTACCTGCTGAGTTGCTGTAAGGTCGCGTTTCGAGGGCTTTTTGAACTTGTCACCGTCGATGCCGAAGGCAGGCACGAACCAGGAAGGAACAAAGGGAACTGGTGAAGCTGATTCGACAGCGGTGCTCCTCCACAACACCCAGGTCCAAGTACCGAATTCAGTGTTTGCATAAAGGTAGGCCTGCTTTGCGTTGATGCTGGCGGAGATGTTGAGTTGCTTCTTCTGTGCTGATGTTAGCTTCAGTCGTGCTGCATGAACATGTTGCAGTTGCATGAGGTAGGGGGCTTCAGGGTCACAAGGCTGTAGCCGACTTACGTTCATGATAAAGCATTTGTCGCTTGGAGCATGTGATTTGATCTCATGTAGTAGTTCGACACAAACTGGCTTCCAACTCTGGAGAATCATCAGGAGAGCTTCTCTGTGGGCGGCGTGCTGGAAGTACCAATCGTCATCGTCAAGGTCAGTGACGTTGCCGACGCGCTCGGAGCCCGCCAGGTCGATGTCAACTTGCACGTCGCTGACCTCTTCGATGAGCTTCTGCAAAGATGCGTCAATAAGTAGGGTACGTTGGTCAGTCGTGGCTGGCTGACCACCGCAGAGACGCAGGTAAGTTACCACTTCAACCTGGAACTCGGTCGAGGCACAAGGAGATGAGACAGGGTTATCGTGAGGGAGGTAGTGGCAGTCGGAGAGAACGGCATAGAAGAGGTAGCAGATCGAGTCCAGGTTAGGGTAAGAGCCCATGAAAGGGGGAGGCTGGTACTCCTTCTCAGCCATGATTTGAATCATAAGGTCGCAGGCAGACCTGCTGGCATTGTTATCACTTCCTCTAATCTGTGCGATTGCAGTCCTACAGTCATGAGCCGCCTTAGCCATGCCATCGAGGTCTAGGTCGTAGAAGGCTGTGGTGGACTCCTGTGAGCTTTGCGACTCCGAACCTGAGCTGGGAGAAGACTGTAGGCGGTAGAGGGCAGGTCCTCCAAGGTTCAAGTTGCTAAGCCAGTCGGCGATATCGTTAATCTCCTTGTTGTCGTGTCTGATGTGTGTGAGAAGGAGGATTTTCTGGAAGTTGATGCGAACAATGTCGCCGATGTTGGTAGAAGCGCGTTCGTTGACTATTGTGAAGATCGTGATGAGTACAGGATCTTCGGTCTCCTCAGCATCAAAATTGTCAATATGATACGGCATCGTGACGAGGTATTTGGTTTGCTGGAGTCTTTGCGAAAAGGTTCGCTGAAGGATTTGCTGGAAAGATATGGAAGACTGTCGATGACAAAGGTTTGATGCTGTTGGCGGAATGGCAAGGGAACTTGGTGGAAGACTTGTTGTCGTTGCTTTCGTAGGCGACCGTGAAAGTAAGACAGGATCGTTGTGTGATAGAATGTTCTGACTTCACATGCGCCATTCGGAACATTGGAAACGACAATTGCAAAAAGACAAGCCAACGCTTTGGATCGAACCTTGGACTGTCGGTCCCGTTTCCATGATTTGGCCTGCCACCACTAACACAGCTGTTTCTTATTTAGCGATGATTGAACAAAGACAGGGGCCGTCTGACAGGGTTGAGAAAGGCAAAAAGGTGTCCACGAAGGCAAAACGAAATACCTCTTCAGGCCGATATCCCACCGATAGATACCGCATCGATCGAACGGCTCCCGTCTTTTCGCAGCTCGCTATCCGCTAATATGGTGACAAGATTTAACCATTGCGCCAATGAAGACGTTTTGACAGTTAATTGAACCCTGAACTGGTCACAATATATACTCATAGTTGAATCGAAGTCTTATTTCCTGATCAAATACTGTTGCTGGACTCAGTTGCACGCGCACTGTATCTGAAGGAGACCGAACTACTACGATAGTATCAGAGTGCATAGCACAATCATAGCTGCGGTACTGTGCTATGTGAGAGTATCCGGCCTAATTGAGCTAATCCTGCATGCTTTCATCTCCATCACCACCACTGTCCTCTTTGTAATTGTTCTCGTCATTTCCGTCTTTTCCCGACCCGAACTCCGTTTGTACTTGATTACACACACTCTGCCTGGCCACGACGATCAATTCCGGACCACCATTACGCCGCCGAAGTTCCACCACCTACCCTCTCTGTCTCTTTCTCAAGCGAATAGACAGGTCCTTCTTGGCTGCCTGCTCCTCCGGCGTTCTCATTGGCAGCTTTCTCTTCTTGTCCTTGGACGTCTTCACTACTCTCTGCAAGGCCGCCGAAGGCAACAGAGGAGGCAGGTCGTCGGGCTCAAAGGCAGGCATGTACAGCAGAGGAACATAGGGCACCTCCGACGCCCTTTCTGCCTCCTCTGTCTGCCAGATGGCCCATGTCCAGGAGCCATGACGATCATTGGCATGAAGGTGGCGCTGCTTCGCCTTGATGGCCCAGAAGATCTCGATCTGGCGTGTCTGTATACGTTAGCCTGCTCTTGGTATTGTGTGTGCCCCTTTTGTACACCGTGCAGCTATCCCTGGAACCTGTGCTCTCAACTATATATCCATCCAAATGCAAGATCATTTTCGAGAGAGTGTGAATGTCCAGTGAGAGACTGTTGACCCACCGTCTCTCAGTGGCAAACGTAGCATTACTCAATAACTTTCTGCATTTTGACAAGCATACCAAAAGGCGCGCTGGGCGAAGGGGATGTTTATGAACTTACATGCATGATAAAGCATTGGGCAGTGCGGGCAGCTGTCTTGAAAACGTCGAAAGTTCCAGGGCTAACCTTTTCCCAGCTTCTAGGAGCCATATCCAGGTGTTCGATTTGGGCAGCGCACTGGAATCGCCATCCTTCAACCTCTTCCTCGGCGGGAAGGTCATCCCAGTCGTCAAAGCCACCTTCCTGCAAGGTAGGGATGCTTTCCAGATAGTCGTACACGTTGCGAACAATTTCAATGAAGTCGTCGAAGGTAGTGCTGATGTCGCAAGGGTGAGGAAAGGAACTGGCAGGTCGGCCGCCGGCGAGGTAGAGAAAGTCTACGAATTCAAGCACGACATCGGTAGGCTGGTGGTCGGGAGTGGGTAGGGGAGCGCGACGGTAATATTCGGCTGATGTTGCAGCATAGAGGGATAGACAGAGGTCGTCCAGGTTGCTTTGGTGGCCGCAGAAGGGTAATGGAGTGCAGTTCAGCTCCTCCAGCTTTGCTTTGATGATGGTTTCGGCTTTCGCCATAGGCTCTTCGTAAGCGCGGCAGATGTTTTTCCTCAATTCCATGCATCTTTTGGCGAGCAGCTGCGTGCGGGTATCTTCGTGATCTCGTCTGGTGTGTCTCTGACCCACGGGAGTAGTTGGTTCTTCATCCGGAGTGGTATCGCCGGTCTCTGTGAAGTTCAAATCACGAAGGATTTCTGCTACATCGGTTCCGTCTCTGTCTCTCAATGCTTTCAGGTGGAATATCTTGTGGTAGTTGGCGCTGATCAAGCAGGTAATATGCACAGGGACGTGATTTGCCAAAAAGAACTCGCTGGTGGTTCTCTGCGTGACTGGGTCATTGCTGGCGCGTGACTCGAGGTGATCTTGCGTGTCCATAGTTGAGTGCGACACTGGATTGCTCGTGATTGTAGAGGATGGCGAGGGCAAAGGTTGAATGCACAAAGGCTTGGTTTTTCAGAGAGGAAGTGAAGTGTGTGTGTGTGAGATCGTGCAGCCCGCGAAAATGCGCGCTTCGCGCTGTGTTGACAATATTGGTCTACAGGCTGTGTGCTTGTGTATTAATTCGGTGCAAAGCGAGTTTGATCTTGGCTGACTTCCAAGATCACGGATCACGGAGCTTTGATCAAGCCGTGCAGCCGCAAGGGCAAAAAGATTAGCTACCGCAGGGATTTGATCCAGGGGCAATTGGTTCACTGCCGCCAAAACGCAGCTTTCGACCGTCACGTATATTACATACAGGGTGCAAAAAAGGGGGGCGAGTTGGTAATCGCAATGTTGGATTGCGCTTGGTGTATGTGCGTATAGACCTAATTAGCAGTGTAATCATACCTCTTGCACGATGCTCAGTCGAAAAGAGCAGACCTTTTTTGGGAATTGCCATGGCATGCTTCTTTGTAAACTACCAGGATGTCCGGACTCCAGTCCGGAAACGTCAGCATTGCCCACTGCGCCACAGAACCAACTCTATGCTCATAATTCAAATCTTATCAATATGTTTCCAACATCAAGCTGCGCAATCACACGATCTCTCCTAGACGCGACTCTCCGCCCAACTCCCGCCACATCATCTGCCTGCAGACATGCGCAGAGGTAAGGGCGGACGTTGACACTCTTACAAGCATCTGCGCACACGACACTGCCAATGTACCTACGACACAGCGATGTGACCAGCACGGAGCTTCCTTGCGAAGACTCACCAACGAGCAACGAGGTCCTTCGAAGCTGAATAGATCAACACTGAGGGCGGACAGTCCACACACCGTCTTTGAAAACACCTGCGGTTCTCAAAACCTTCATTACCTTTCGATGGTCTTGCAGTTGCTGCAGCTGTTGCGAGGTGTCTCGGCCTCGTCGCTGGCGCAGCATATTGTGCAGCTTCATCTTTGACGGTCGCATACCACCCCAGCTCAGGTGGTACATCGTTGCAACAAGAGACGCGTCGGGAACCAACAAGCACTCGCCATACCAGGAGACGCAGAGAATATCAGACCAGCGGCACGATGCAAGCATTCGAGATAGGCAGCGACAAGAAGGTTCACCACCAGCCTCCCAATGCCTTTCCTTCTCTTACTTTCATTTCAACAGACAAAGAGATGACAGACGTACCTTTTTGCCACCAACCGCCGCGATACCCCGACCTCGCTCCTTGTCTCGATCACATCGACCCCAATAACCCCAAACGCTTCCATCTCTTTCGTTGTCCTCAGAAGCTTGTGAAAGAGCAAACATACCCCTTTAGCAGTCACACACCCATTCTCCCAGCCACCGCATGCTGTTTGCTCGTCAAGCGAGGCCATCGCTCAAGCCACACATCAGTCAGAACCGTCAGATTACCTCAACCACCACCGGAGATTTCCCACGCCTTCGAATATACCAATCGCATCATTGTCGTTTACTATGGTCAAACAAAGGAAGAAAGAGCAGGAGGTGAAGTTCAAAGTTCCGCCCCACATTTTCCTTCTTCTTTCGAGACACTTTTGTACCGAGATTTCCCCATCCGTACTGTTCTATCGATGGATGTACAATGGATGCATAGGTGTTTGCTATCGGAGAAGTATATATAACTAATCAAATATATTGAGATGATGTATCGGTGTGCACTAGACGTGTCCGGACGTTGCTTGTGCTACCCGTGTATGTTTCGCAATTGCTCCCATAGCAAAACTTCTGCTTCAACGATACACCTCGGTGAATGAACCTTTGTCAGTGGTCGATAATGCCCAGCGTGATCACAACGGCCCACCAACTCTTATCGGCCATCGAGCTATAATCAACAGTGTCTGCAGTTTGACATGCAAATCATAAAGCTATTCAGCCATTGAGGAGCTGACCTTGCTGAGGTCGTTACGGAAGAACTTCGGAGTTTGGAGCAAGAAGAATATGGGGCAGCTTTTCCCAACCTCACTTCCTCCTCTTTCCCTTTTTATCTGTAACCACATCATACTGCTTGTTGATAGGATATAGATCGAACATAACTCAAACTTTGCGAGATTAATCTGTTGGCCTCTTTCGCTCATCTCGGGCATCCACGTCTCTAAAAACAGCCGAGGCTACAAGAATGCACAATGTTTCAAGAGCAGTGTAATCGTCTACAGAGATGCGATGCACAGCGTGCTCTCTCAGGGGATGATCTCTAACCCAGAATCTAGTTTTGCGTTCTCATAACTACACCTGCGCGTCGCCAGTGTACAGGAGCAACGGACTTTCTCATAATGTTGTTACAACTTTGACTGCCCCTGGCTGTTCCTTCTGGCTACTACTTGCTGCGTAGCGCCAGCTTGAGCTGAGTTCTCCTCTTCTTCCTTTCCTTCCCCTTCTCTTTCTTGATGGCCTGTTGCTCCTCCTTGGATGGGCCCTGGGGTGGGTGGCGAGGTGTCGACAGCACATTCATGATGCGACTGCCAGGGGTAATCACTGGGCCATCGGCGGCGGGCAGGAACTCGGGGGCAGGAGGGGCAGGAGGGGCGGTGAGGCTGGAATGCTCATTCAGAGCCCAGGTGTTCCAGTACTTTGGGCCATTGTTGGCCTTTTCCTCAATGCGTGCCGGCATCCCTAGCTGGTACTCCTGTGAGAGGTTAGTCTGGAGCTGCTTTCTCAAATACTACACAGCTGACTGGCGTGATGGTGAGAGGAAAGGCAGGGAACGCCCGAAGGTGTAGGCAGGGTTCAGTATGTACTGGCTATTTCCCATTCCCACGATATGTTGTTGGCCACCATCAAAATGCACGATGTTTTCCTTTGTAGGTCGAATGTCCATTGGGAGTGCTTGATTGCTGGTCCAGCTCGGCAGCTTCAATGGACATTGTACCAGCATGGAAGATCATCGTGCATTTTGATAGGGTACAGCACGACAAGCTCGGTGAGCTTGAAGACGAAAAAGATGTGGAAAACTTACGTGGATCAAGAAGACATGCTTGTCTTTGATTTTCATCAATGCTTTGTAGTTGCTCTCGTCGACAACTTGCCACGCGTCCCTCTGCAGCTCGAGAGACTCCATGTCTGCTGCGGCCTGCGACAACCAAACGCCACGCTCCTTCTGCTGGTGGGTCAGGTATCCTAGGCGCTCGGGCTGGCCCCTGCGACCACTTGCGAGGGTATCTAAAACCTTCTTCATGAAACCGGAAAAGGTGACGTAGTTCAAGGTAGAGAAATGCCAGGAGTTTGCGGGTTTTCCGCCGATGAGAGCAAGGTGGACGATGACGTTCATACGAAAGCGGTCTCCAGGAGGAAGCAGTTCTGTGACGGGGCTGGCTTCGTAGGTGGAGTCGGACGTCATGGCGATGAGAACGCCGGCGAGGTCGTCGACGCTTCTCTTGTTGATGACGGGTGGTATGTGGTAGCCGGTGGAATCGATGATCCTCTTGTAGGTTGCGATGACCTTCTTCTCGATCTTCCGTTTCGGTAACCGACGCAGTTGTTCAATGCAATCGCGAATGATATTCTCGAATTCGGTGTGTGGGGGAGACAGGCGTGCACTTTCGTCGGACTGCGCCAGGCTCACATTCTGCAATAACGAGGCAAGCTGAACGTCTTGGATGTCGCTGGCCTGAGCTTTGTGGATTGTGGCTAGCTTGATGAAGTTGATTTTGGTGTAATGGATAATGGCGGGATCTTCTGCGCATCCGCTGACGACTTCAAGGATCTGCTCATGGACTGGGTCTCTGCCGAATAGCTTTTCCAGATCGCTGCCGTGTGCCAGGAGGCTGCCGTCGAGCTTTATCAGGGTGCGAGGGTCTGCGTCCGAAGAGTCCATGATGAGTTAAGGTGACAGGGCGCGGTCGACGGCCAAGGCGCGCACAATTTGTTGGGTCGAGAGAGAATCAAGATTGGCGGAGGAAGATAGCGTGTTGTTTTAGTCACGAATGTTGACGTCGCGAACAGAGACGGGCTTTGACGAAGCGCTCTCACGGTTGGAACGCCAAACTTCCGACTCGCGATGGCATACAAGAAGAAAATCAAGATAACACCGTTCCGATGAGACAACGTGCAATTAAGGCATGACACATGGATACAAACTCAGACGACAATCAATTCAGGTCGCTGAATGCTCGAGAAACGAACGATGGAAAAGTGGAACATCTCGAAAAAGTGCAAAAAGAATGATCAGGTCTGGGATCGACCAGAAGTCCTGTCAAATCTGACCGTTCGGCGTGGTGGCCCTATCTATGTGTGGGAGCCTCAGCCCTACTAGACCATGTAGCTTTTCCATTGATACGGCTCTCATCCTAAGGAACTATATTCCCCCCCTCCCTCCGTGGCGGGAAAGTACTTGGCAACAATTTCTGTTCTTTATCAGGCAGTGCCCGCAGCAACATGGTTAGTTGTCAGAGCGGCGAACCAGTTAACGCGCTATCCTACATGGGATTTTTGTCACCACCCTCCATCACCCCCGGAGCCTATGGTTCCAGCACATGCCATCGTGGCATCGTCTTGGCCCAATCACCACGCATCTTTAAGGATGATAATGCAATACATTCTCTCTGCCCATCGGCAGGTTGCACAAACCCAGGACAGAAGTGAACAGAAACGCGCTTGCGGCACACATAGGCGTGTTGGTAATGTCATAAACATTATGTGCTCCTTTGACCACGATGATTCAGGATTCCCGTGTAGTGAGTATGGGATTCATGTGTCTACCACGCTCGACTGGTATCCCGCCTAGAGAGAAGCCAGAACACACAAAGTGATCTGGCGAAAGGAGAAACAAGGGAGTCTTAGATCGGATCAGGTACCTCAGCTTATCGCGGCGCCTCAAACATCTTGTGAGACGAACGCCTACACCACTTTGGTTTTAGTGACCGAAGGTTTGATCAACCATATAGCCACGCTATGACTATCTTGACTTGGTCACAATCACGTCTCAGCCCCTGAATAAATGACAGCACTCATAAATGAGCGTTTGTGCCAGTACGGAATTCTGCCACTGACATTGAATTCGAACACTTACCTTGGAGGTTTACAATTCGTGTTCCAACCTCACAGATACTCTTATCCAAGCTGCTGCAAAAAGACTGGTAAGTATTTTGACTGGCAGAATGATGATTCTCATGGGCGGGTGTATTCTTATATATCTGCACCTTCTTAGATATGCAGTAGATGAGGCAGGTCCAACTCAAGCGCTTCCCTGGCTATGCCTTCCTCAACACCGGCTGGCAATGTCATTTGCTGGCGGTCAACTTTGACCACTTGCCATCAACCATCCATATCCCATTACCACATCCACTTTACTACCCACATCTCGTCCAGCACTACGTCAACTACTGGGATCTACGTATCCGTGTCTTGCTACCGTGTCGGATTTGAAGAAGAAAAAGAAGAAGAAGAAGAAGAAGAGGACAGTCAAGTCTGCCCAGCCTAATGAACTTTTATCATGCCTAGAGGAAAGCTAAGCAGCGACCATCATGATAAATGTTGCTGACTAGATGCAGTCTCCTGATGGAAACCTTTCTGGCATCCATGTACCTGGTCATGGTCAGACTACCGGTTCTCTACCAGTCTGACGGCTAGATCCCCACGGCACTTCATCGCCGAACCTCAAACGCCCTCACGCCGAGATAGACGGTTACGACACCACAGACAGTTCAATACAGGTCTTACTAGAAGGCATCGGTGCTTCTTCTAGTAAGGTGTACATAAACACAAGCGATGCTACCATCATCAACGCCCGTTGCTACCTAGGCCATATACTGCCTCATGGGAGGCCAAGCCAGAGCGAGACAGACTATCCGGACTTCTGCCAATACGTGGATTAACGCCGTCATGTCAGGCGATGAAGACACGATCAAGAAGGCGGTCTACAAGATGAAGGCTTCTGGAGAAGTTAAGCACCAAGACAAACTGTCGAAAGCTTCAACTGCAGAGGCTTTGGAATGTGGAGTTGCTATCAAGGATCTGTCAATGAATACTGTCCTAGCAATTCGAACCAACCTCGAACTCGCGCCGATAAACGAACTCCAAAAGCGTTCGAAAGTCATCATGAAGAAACATCTGCCATATCTGCTCGGCAAAAGGGCCAACTTAGTTAAGTGTTCCAGCGCACCCTTTCTACCACAACGTTCCAAAATGAGCTTTAATACCACGCATTGACCGCTTGTCTTTTCTTATCGTCGAGCTTAGTCAATCATCGAGCAGTCGTAATGTATGTTGGAGCTCACATGCTCTGGCATGACAATGCGACTTCTTCTTTGCACATCGCTGGATGGACCAAACGTTCATCCTTGTCCCTTGAAAGAGATTCTCAGCATGTTTATGTTTCTACAAGCAATTGAATAGTCGTGCATTAAGGTGGCTGATGGGTAGTTATTATACAAAGGGCTTGTCAACAAGACACAAGAGCTTCAATTTGTGAATAATTGTCTCCTTGTGCTCGAGTTCTTGGTTAGCTTCTGCCAATTGCACAATTGTGACGTGCTCGCTTAACTACTATTCATCGTATGGACGGATAGACTACCTTGGAAGACATCTTGGACCTGTAAATGGTCACTAGAAGTGCTCGTCGTCCCATGTGATTGGTCTGTTTTGTCGACAACGAAGTGGTCGACCGTGTGACCCTGGCTATCAAGCCCCTGAAAGCGTTCACAATCAACACAGTCCACATTACTTGGAGACGGCACATGGCAGCACAGCAGTAGAGTGGAAAAATATCAGGGTAAAAGTACAGATTTTGGTGTTACACATCATAGGTAAGCGTCATTGCTCATGGATATTTAGATCATCGCGAGTTTCCTTCATCTCCCGACCCCACGCGAGCAGACCGAATCTCCAGAATGATCCATAAATCGAAAAACGCCCATGCAGTATGAGCAATTTATCACTAGAGTGCTCGGCAGGTCTCTACTTGAAGTCCTCTGGGTTGTATAGGCACGATTCGTAAGCAGATGCCAGCACTCCGACACCTTCAACATTCTTATAAGCCTCGCTGAGATCGTCTATTTTACGCCTTGCTGCCAAATCGTACATCTGCCACTGAAGATCGTGACTGAAGTGACTGTTAGCTTGCTCCGTGACTCTGGAGTACTGCATGTTGGCCTTGTCGAACCCATCGTTGTGGGCGTGAGGTGGCGATTGGTCATTCATGGCTTCTTCGAAGAGAGCGGTTTGCTCGGGAGTGGACGGTCTACGAGGGGCGATGAGACGAATTCTGGTTGGCTTGGCGACTGGCAAGGTAGGAGCAGGTGTGGCTGACTTGCGAGGACGGCCACGAGCGCGCTTGAGAGTGTCGGTGTCGGCAGCGACGTGCGTAGGACGGGCTTGGGTGAGCCTGTGCATCAACTGCTTGCGAAGGCTCTGAGTCGGATGATTGTCATCTGTGCCTGCGTCGCTCGCCTCGAAGTCTTCTTCCTCGGCGCCGAGGGTGGCATCGGGACTTGGTAGCCTGATACCTCTCGCAGCCCAGTAGAGATGCATCTCATGCGAAGGTGCAGCAACCACACTGTCGACATACTTCAGATCTTTCAAGCGCTTGTACTCAAAAGCAGTCCGGCGAGCAATAGGTGGCAGTCTCGGTACGACTGGGGGTGTCCAAATAAACCAGCCAGGGGGAACATCGTTGGGCTCAGTTGGCTGTAGAGATGCAAAGCCACGAAAGGGTTGAGTCTGGACAATTGCGTTTGAGCTTGCGGAAACCCGAGGTTGTGAGCCGATCGGCAGTGAAGAAGCGGTTGGCGATTTGGGCAATGGATAGGCATGAGACCAGACCATTGCGGGCATCTCACTGGGCTCGGTACGGATGATCCTATTGCACCAGGCCTCTTCGTCAGGGTCTTCGACATTCTTGGTCGGGTCGAAGATGTCGGAGATGATTGGCATTGTCAATTCTAGAGTGTACTGGCGGAACCAATAAGCTCTGAGGTAGTAGAGAGCTGCTCGCACTTTTGCAGAGAACGACACAGTAGTTGAGCCATTGGTTCCACGGTGCAGCTTTGCAAGGGAAGCAGGAGCCCCCCCGCTGAACAGCCATTCGGTGTAGAGACGCACATAGGTGGAGTTTTGATGATGGCAGTAGGGCTTCGGGCCAGGCTGGCACTCATACTCACACCTGAGTCGGAAGGGTCTCAAACCGGGCGGCATTTGAGCTTTGAACGGGCGAGAATCTTCTTTCCAAGGGGGCGCGAACATGAACAGGAAGAAAAGCGAACCAGGGATTGAAGAACATGTATAGCGAGGATCCAAACGGCACAGCATGTAGAGCCTGACGGTATCCGATGGCGCGCTGGGTATGCCGGTGAAAGGGTCGTTGAAGATTGGAACATCGGGCTCATCAAATTCTGACGATCGAAGTTCAGGGAAGAAGTGCCCAAAGGGTAGACCAGTGAGGCGGTCGAGACGTGTAACATCACGAGGAGGCGGTTTCGCGGGAGTAGAAGTGGATGGGCTGATGAGGGCTCCGGGAAGCGACTTTGAAGAAGGCGAGCCTTCCATTTTGCCGCTGCTATTGTTTTGGTGAGGCGGAAGGTGCGATGCTGCGCCGACTGACGATCAGAGGCAAGTGCTGTCAGCTTGAACGCGCTTGCAAGTTGTGATGATGCGCAGGCGAATCTGAAGAAACAACACCGAGTAGAGGGCCGCAAAGTCTTGACCAGAGCGCAAGAGAGTTGGCGACCAATCTTCAAGCCTTTTGAAGTGAGTGACAGCAAGCGCGCTTTTTGAGACACCTGTGAGATTCTTGGAAGAATCTCGAACGACATGCGCAAAACTATTACCGGCGAGACTGGAGCCGGTCATGAAAGAACATGCACGAATGGAGATACATAATGGAGACGAAATCTGTCATCAAAACTGGGCACTTCTATTCCGTTCCCTAACGAATCCGATAGGTTACGAAGCGGAATCCTTCTTTTTCCTGAAAAAACCAACACTAAAGAGAATAGCATCTGCACCCACCGTGGCAGAGATTGGAGAGGAGATTCGAGAACGGAACCTTGTAATTCGAGAAAAGTCGCTGTAAAAGAGTAAAAGAAGATTGATCCGTGACGCCTTGCAATGCCCAACCCGCGGTTCTTTTTGCTTCTACTGTACACATGTGAGGAGGGGGAGGTCGGGTCGAGGAAGGAGGTGATGATCATGAGAAAGTCATGACTGCAGGTCTAGAAGGAATGTCCTGACGGCGGCATGTTCGGCTTCAGGACCTGGCAAGATTATAGAGCGGAGGAGATACAGAAGTCTAGATCATCTGGCGAACGAACTAGAAAGAAGAGCAAGTCAGTATTTTGCCTGAAGTTCAAGAGAGGCTGTGCAAACTCACAGTCCAGGCACCAGCAGTACCAGCTACAAGACCGCCAGAGATCATCATGGGTCTGATTCCCTTGGTGCTCTTGAAAAGCATTCCGCTCAAGGCACCAGCAGCAATGCTGTTGGCAGCGTCGTGCTGACCACGGTAGTGGCCGATGAAGGAGTTGAAGCCGTTGTAGACCATGGCGATAACACCAGCAGAGTTGCCTAGGAAAGGACCGCGACGGGTGATGGCGTTCAGTGCCGAGTTGAGACGAAGCTTTGGCGGCGAAGATGCTGGCAATCTGTTCAGACCCTCTGCAAGACCCCAGGCACCACCAACAGTCAGACCAGCGAGGTATGTAACGCCAGTACCGTAACACAGGTCGTCGGACCAGCCGCGCGACGGAAGAGCACTGCGGTTACCGGGCAGCTCTGACAGCGCTTGATCGTCGAGCGAGAGATAATCGAGAGTGTCCTGGTTGAGGCCAGCGAGAGGATGTAGTGATGCTGGGTCGAAGGCGCCGGGGGTGTTGAAGAAAGAGTTGACGTCCTGGGCTTCGAATTGAGGTTGCGACGATGTCGTCACGGCCATATCTTGCATGGGCGCATCCTGCGGAGATTGCTCTGCTGTCTTGCGACCGGTGAAGGAGTCCCAGATACCCATTGTGGTAGTTGTAGTATGTGAGGTTGGTGAGCGATAGTGTTGCTTGTCGGCGTCCGTTCACGGCGGCGAGGGCTGTCTGACGAAACGATTTTTTGGACAAGCTTCCAGGTCCTCCGGAACTTTCCACTTCCATCCAGATCCATGCCAAGCCCTGACTTTGGCTGGGTATACCACTCCAGGTCAACATCAACATGATTTCGCACACTATATCTTGTACACGACACGGCCAATCATAGTCACTGCCCCGCACATCACGCCTGTTTGGACTTCGTCAAAGGCGATTGTGATATGCATGTCCACCTCTTGAAAAGACTGATCTGTACTATAAGAAACTCGACTGACCAAGCTGCTCATACCACGAGCAACAGTCTCGTCTAGACGGAATATTCATGGCAAGGTCGCGTTGCTTTGTTAGGAGCGACTCATCAACGACAGTGAGTTCCTGTTGGCTGACCACGTGCCTGCACAGTTACGAATTCACCACCCAAGTCGTTGCCTTCGTTGAGTCTGTCAACATCTCGTGATGGCTGATACGCGAGTTACTCGATTGATGAAAAGAGGCTTTGAGACATGGCCTTTCGGAAATTAATACACGATATCGCAAGATTTGCAAAGCTCTGACAAGCCATCTTCAGACCCTGACATGTGATAGTTATACAACAGACAAGTTTGTTCCTCCACCCACTCATCAAGACTTTGGATGGCTGGGTCTTTGGCGTCTACTGCGATGCAGCGAAAATCATGATGCTACGGCATATCATCTATGCACCGCTCGCAGGCAAGAAACATGCTCGGTATCACAACTACGAACGCTCACTACTTTGCTGAGGCTTGCCAGTGGTCTGGATAAGAAAGCCGTATTCGACAATAAGATGTGGGGTAACAGAAGATTGCGTGCCGCTGATTTTGTTCACTTGCGGTAGAGAGCGGGGGCGACCGCGTAGTAGCGCTGTTGATGGGGGTCGAGGAAAGGTGAGCAGACGACGCCTCTTATGATGGGCGCTTCGCTACAAGAGAGATCGACTCTGTCCGGCGAAGTGCTTGCCGCCTTGTGTAGCATCGCGTGGTCTTCACATGCCAACAGCGTGGAGGGGACAACCATCTCAAGACTGACAGAAGCACGACATGTTCGGTACAAGCGTGAATAGTACCAAAACTCGAGCATCAAACGATCAATATATCCAGATAGGTTTCACGGTCACGGACAAAGACATCGGAGTTGGTTAGCGAGAGCCTCCACTACCGTTGTGGAGCAAGAGCCGCCGGACAAAGCGTCTCCCAATCGCAAGCTCCATCACGAATTGATCACCACAATTGACCATCTTGTCGAGGGGACATTCGACGAGTCTTGGTGATGTTGAAGCATCATCATGCATCATGGCAGCCGCTAGGCGAAAAGAAAGGAACAAAAGTCGCGCGCTGGGAGGGTGCAGAAGGCGTACATGATGCATGGCTCGGTTCAATTGATTCCTGTCTTGGGTCTGACAGCCTCGGCGCGGCATTCTTGTAGCATTGAGATGAGCATGAACATCAAGCAGAGACAGATAGCTGCAAGCCCGCGACACAGGTTGAGATTAGATTGACATGCTGACAGAGAAGCTACCGTGACGGGGAGGCAGCGTTCGATATCAACACGGATGGCATCTTGTTGGGAGAGCGCGCGCGGCCAAGGGTGGAGGATGGAAGAAAAGGAGCCGGCAAACCCGCAACCGCAAATTGATGGAGCTGCCTTCCTTGAAGGAGGAACTTCTCATTTCGGCTGAGAATCGGGTCCAGCCGCCCGTCGTCTCCCTCGAGCGCACCGCCGAAGCAGCCCACGCCCACCAAAGGCTCTGATGATCCTCTTTTGATTGAATCCCACTCTTCCTGGCCTTGACCACGTCTCCCTTCTCCTCCTCCCTTTCTCTAGAGATACCCATCCCTCGAGGACAAGACTCGACGGCCCTTTCAGTCATTCCTTTTGCGCATAGTCTGGTAAGTTCCCGAAGCGTGTTTCCTGTTGTTTTCAGTCTTTTCTCCCCACGTCTCCCTTTGTCAAGGAGGAGGAAAAAATTGTTTAGGGTTTCAATGAAAGAGGGCGACGCTCGGGCTAGAAGCGGTGCACGCGGGCTTTGACTTTTTTAGCATGTCGACACCAACTTGGCCCGTTGTGCAGACCAGCGGCTTTGCTCTCAATCTTCCGCCATAGTTGTCCCTACTGTTTGCTGCTGCTGCTCTGCGACTTCGTCCGGTCCGTCGGTGTCAATCCCACTGTCCTTCCTTGCTGCCCTCGCCGTCGCCTGCTCTCAATTGCCCTCCTGCCACTCATTTTCATTCCTTGGGCCCTCGACCAAACTAACGGTAGCCGTTCAACAGTTCGCGTTTTTCTGCCCCCTTCGAATTTCTCACGACTCGAGTCTTTGCGATCCGGCAGTTACTTCGAACCACGACCTGGACTTCTGTACATAGTCAGCCTCGCAAGACACTCACATTGTTATAGCCGCCATGTCCGCCTTCTACGAGCAGAACCAAGCGACCGCTGCCACTGGTGCATGGCCTGCACCTGGCCGCCAGTCTTCCTGGGAACAGCCTGCCCCTCCTTCGAGATCCGGTTAGTAACCGCAACTACTCGTCGACCGAGGACGTATATCTGAGACATTATTCGCAGGAACCGCTTCCGCTTCGAGAGACGAGTCGGCCGCTTTCAGCTCCCAATTCGAAGGTGCGTCAAAGAAAGAGATGGCTGTCCAACAAGAGGCCAATGCCCTGGAACATGAGGTGGAAGATGCTCCAAAAGATGGGGATTGGCTCTGATGGATAGGTCACAAAGACTTGGAAACGGAGTGGCAGCTGACAGGATACTGCAGAGATTGAGCGTGCTACCGACAACCTCGTCAAGAGCGGCAAGTGGATGGCTGGCGGAGCACCGCAGTACAACAGCCGTCGTGAGTCCATGCCTCCCATGATGATGGGCCGTGGCTTCAACAATGCCGAATATGGTGAGTCTCTTGCCCATACCAAAGCTGCTTCATGCTTACAATTGGATGTAGCTGGATCCAAGTCCAACTCCCCCGCTGGAGGCCCCGGACAGACACGTCACCACTCGGTTAGCGAATACGACGGTATGCGATCCAACTCGGCAGCAGGCCTCCAAGGCTACTATGCGTCGCAGCGTTTCGCACCTCGTCAAAATGAGGCAGAGCAGATGATGCAGGCCAAGCGAAGGATGGCTGCGCAAAGAGAGAGGGAGCTTCGCAACTATCACCAGGAGCAGCAATACAACAGGAGTAAGAGCATCGCAGAGCAGCCTTAGACAATTAGAATGGCAAGTTGATTTCCGCCTACAGACACTTCCGCCCAAGGCCCCAAGCCCGACCGCGCCCTGAGCCCTGCTGCTGCTGCCACAACCATGAGTGAAGACGAACGCCGCGACCTCATTGCCCGCCAGCACCGTGCTCTCTACGGCAACGAATCCGCTCTGTATCCCACTCCTGAGGCTGCTGCCGCTGCCGCTGCAGCTGTTCGCCGTGCCTCGCAGGATGTCAGAGGTTCCATCTCTGGTGATGTTAGAGCATCTATCTCTGGAGCTTCCAGAGGTGGTGCCTCGCCTCTGGCTTTCGATCCTTTCCACGGCGAGCCTGCCGTCCAGATGCCTCCTCGTGATGGCGTCATGCTTCCCAAATCTCCTAACAGTGCCTCGTCTCCTCAGTCAAACCCTACCACTTTTGGCAGTCTGCTAGGTGAGACTCAACAGTCCAGCCGTACTTCGGTCTCTTCCCCGAGCGGCTCTCCCCCTCTTGGTCAGGGCTCCAAGGCTGCCGCGGCGGCACCCATCGGCACTCGTCCCGTATCCAACGCTGCGCAGGCTACTGGTCTGAACAAGCGTTCAACCACTCCCCTGCCCTCGCCTCTCAGCTTTGGCTTCAGTGCCAACGAGCAGGCTAGAAACGAGCGCTCGACCTCTGCTGGCCCCAATGGCTCCGTAGCTGACAAGGGAGTCAGCCTTGGCTCCTGGGGCTCCAACAGTGGAGTCTGGGGCTCTGCTAAGAACAGTCTCGGTGTCCAGGCTCCTGTCTGGGGCTAGGCTATGATCATGTTTCTACGCATTACTAATCCTCTCGACTTGTAAGAGGTATGCCGGAGTCTGTTTTTCTTTCATTTTCTTTCATCATCGTCTTATTGCATGATGGGTCATTGTTTTCACGCACGGCAACAAATCATCAAAACCGGAAAAGAAGGGTGTCTTCTGTGGGTTCATCTTGAGTTATACCCCGTTCATGCATCAAGTTGTGGGATTGGGCCATTCTTATCGACACGAGATGAACGACTGGGAGGGTCGGGAATTTGCAGTGATGTTCAGCAACTGCGACAAAGGCCCTCTTGTTCGGTTCTCGTGTATTGTGGAGTTAGTTTCTGCCATGTCAGATTGTCGTTGGACGGTGGATGGTGGTTGTTGCTACTGTAGGCTCCTTGCTATGACAGCAGGACATTAGCCTTCAGACATGTTTCTTCTTTCCTTTCAGGGTTGTCGGGTGGTTTGGTCAAGGGAAATTGGGGTTGGATCGGAGTCTTGATTCACTACAAAGGGAATGGACGGGTGGTTGTATGTGTCATGGGTAATTTGTAGGGACGCATAACACAGGATAGGCAGGGTGATCGTTGTGTTTATCTCGGGTTGTATCACAAAAAGCATATTTGGCTGGGACATGTTTCTGCTGTGACGTGAAAAGCAGTTGCAGTGAACTGTGGAGGGGTCTCTTGTTCCCCAGAAAGTGCAGGAGCGACTGGCGGTGGCCGAGGGCGAGAAAGGGCAGGAGCTCCCGCCAAGCGTTCAGATTGGCATCCGTGCACAGACGGGCCTGGGACGAACAGCTGGTGTCTTGAGGGCGTGGAGAGAGCAGGAAGCTTTCGACAGCACAACGACAACCTCGACTCCCATCAATTGCTGTTCTGACTCAATAGTCGCACTTCTTTACATCCGGCCCTCCTCGCGACACAGCTGCGACCTCACACTTGTCTTCCAACACTCGTCACATCTCAGCCATCATGGTAGGCCCACCTCCTTATTCGCCCATCGAAGGCTACAGTCAACATTTGTCCTCGCTGGAAACTGCTGCGCATCTGTCTATCGCCGTACCAATCCATTCGAGAGCTTTGGAAAAGGATGCAATGAGCGATCGTATAGGATGAGAGCGACAGCAGTCTGGCAGGGATACATGACACTGTCCCCAATCAATCACACGACTGAACTACTTCACCTTCTCGAAGCTGTCTAACACAATCGCGTTCAATAGTCGTCTCCTCGTGCATCCTCTCCCGTCAACGCCGCCGCCTCGACCGGCTCTACCACAGCCCGCGCCGCTTCTCCCAGAGCCCCAGGCGGTCCCGCAACTGCCATCCGCAGAAAGGCTGCCGCTGACCGCGCCGACCGCGCCGCCAATGTCAGACCCAGCAGCACTCGCGCCGCTGGTGCTGGTGGCAGCAGCAGCACCATGCTGAGACTTTACACCGACGAGTCACCCGGCCTCAAGGTCGACCCCTTTGTCGTTCTCGTCCTCTCCGTCGGCTTCATCATCTCAGTCGTCGCACTACACAGTACGATCTCTCTGTCTACCAGTCGCAAGCAAGAAAGAAAATTACTGACATGCGACTCCCAGTCCTGGCCAAGGTCACCAAGAAGTTCTCCTCGTAGACACATACCCCTTCTCAGTTTCGTGCTTTAGCGATACCGATCTTGCCCTTTTTCTGTCTGTACTCTTCCACCTTTTCTTGTATTTCCAATACGGTCGGCGTCGAGTTTTTCTTATTTGTGCTGGGATGGAAAGAGAGAGAAAAGTCGTCTTTACACCAGATTCCTTCGCCCAGGTTGCTTTATTCCCTTTTTCGATATCAATGAATACCAGATCTTCATCGTGGAACACGAATCTAGTCGCATCTTGATGGCGTTACTCCTCCGACTCGGTTGGTCAGCGAAGCATCCTCATCTTACATGCCAATTGACAGCATGTCAGAGTGTCTCAACTATGGAATGATACAACGACATTCTTGTCTTGATGGCGGTGCAAATTTCGGCCCTTCAGCGGATGGCCATGATTTATCCACAGTTTTATCCAAAGCCGGGTCTTCGTTATCGCTGGATCATTGTGCCGGGAAGCCCGTGGGGTTCCTCGAGATGCGGGCCGAGTTTTGGCTAAAAGACCACCCCACTTTGTTTTGGAACCCGGCATGCCCCTCCATGAGCCGCATCCGTTGTTAAGATGTCTCCGCCAGCCTACCCGGGTAGAAGTCTGTTGCGTATCCATCGGAAGAATGTACGATCTTCTTGCTCGAAGACAAACGGGTGAAGGAGGAGACGGGAAAGCAATCTGGCAGTTGATTGTGGGACAAAAATGTAGGCAGGCGCCACCAAGGTGCATGCAATCTTTCTTGAAGCTCGACTCTGATTTCTCTTTCTTCTCCAGAAAATCGAAAGTGACATCTACTCCATCTTTTCTCTCTTCCCGCCTAAAGTCGAAGGACCGCTTTGTCCACCACACTAAAACCTACATTGTACGCTGCCGCCGTTGGCTGCCAGGCAAAGACCATGATGAACGTGCTCAAGCCATTTGCACGGTAAGTGTATGAGTGTGCCATGTTTAGGCCTTCCTGCAGCCGCCAGATATAAAGCCTGAAGCCTGCCCCTCTTCAGACTGCTGATTTTACTCTTCTCTCTTCCCACAGATCTACTCCTCTACTCGCCTCTAGAGCTACCTTGCGCTACTCGGCTATCGCAAGACCTGCCTTTACTTATCACAAGAAGATTGAACCCATTGCATTCCGCCAATACTCATCCAAAATGCCTTCAGCCCCTACTGTCAAGCTGAACAGCGGCCACGAGGCAAGTCCTCTCTAGCAACGACACAGACGCGTAGAATCTAATCTCTGGAACAGATGCCTCTCGTTGGATTCGGTCTCTGGAAGGTCGACAACGACACATGCGCCGACACTGTTTACAACGCCATCAAGGTTGGATACAGACTTTTTGACGGTGCCTGTGACTACGGCAACGAGGTGGAAGTTGGTCAGGGTGTTGCCCGTGCCATCAAGGACGGCTTGGTCAAGCGTGAGGAGCTTTTCCTTGTCTCCAAGCTCTGGAACTCGTTCCACGACGCAGACAAGGTTAAGCCCATCGCCAAGAAGCAACTCGCCGACTTGGGCATTGACTACTTCGACCTGTACATTATTCACTTCCCTGTCGCCCTGAAGTACGTCGACCCTAGCGTTCGCTACCCTCCCAGCTGGACCGACGAGAACGACAAGATCACCTTCTCCAAGACTCCTCTTTCCGAGACATACAAGGCTATGGAGGAGCTGGTTGACGAGGGCCTCGCCAAGAGCATCGGTATCTCCAACTACAACGGTGCCCTCATGCTAGACCTCCTGCGCTATGCCAGGATCACCCCTGCTACCCTCCAGATCGAGCACCACCCTTACCTCACCCAGGAGGGTCTCGTCAACCTTTGCAAGGAGAACAACATCCACGTTACCGCCTACTCATCCTTCGGTCCCGCCTCATTCGTCGAGCTGAAGATGCAGAGAGCACACGATACCCCTCTTCTCTTTGACAACGAGACTGTCAAGAAGATTGCCGACAAGCACAACAAGTCCCCTGGTCAAGTCCTCCTGAGATGGGCCACCCAGCGCGGCGTTGCCGTCATTCCCAAGTCCAACAACAAGGATCGTCTCGCTCAGAACCTCGATGTCTGTAGCTTCGACCTCGAGAAGGATGAGATTGAGGCCATCAGCGGTCTTAACAGAGGCCTCCGCTTCAACGACCCTGTCAACTATGGCCTCAACATCCCCATCTTTGCTTAAGATGGTTGGCCTGGGAGACAGAAGAGTGTGGGCTTTCTCATACATGGACGAAGAAGATTCATGTATCTTATATCCCTAGTGCATACACAATACGAATTGAATGACTTTTAATTGCCAAATTTGTCCACCTTCGCCTTTTTGAACGAACTGTAATAATTTTATGAAACGTGGAGTTCGAAGTAACACTCAACAGCCACCATCTCAGATCGACTCTTCTTGTGCCGCTCCTGCATGAAAGATATGCCATAGCACCCTTGTCATTCGAACCGTGCAAAGTGTCTGGACCAAACAGACCCCCGCGATTGTGATCACCCGAGTGAACAGCTACCCCAGAAAAAAGAAACACTACGTCATATGCTTACATCCCGCACGCCGTACCCACCTTTATGTGTTCACATCCCTGCAAGAGCTTCTCCAATACAAAAGTGCCAGAGCTCCTGCTACTTTTGTTTCCTTTCTTCATTTACATCAAAGTCGTCCAAAAACACATCGATCCTAAACAATCTTCGACTTCGATCAAATCGGTTCACCAAAACAGCAACCACACATCACCACTCTATTACAAACAAGACTTCAGAATGTCTGACAACAACAACACTCAACAGCCCAAGCAAGGCGGCGGTGGCTTCTTCGGCGGTATCACCAATGCAGCCGGTGGTCTGGCCTCAGGTGTCGGTGGCGTTGCTTCTGGTATGCCACTCCTTTCCTCTTGCCTTCCTCTGTCGCCAGCCTCCGATTCTCCACCCTTCTCCTGAAGCTCTATCTGGTGAGACAAAGGCTAACACGATGACAGGTACCGTAAACACCGTCGGCGGTGTCGTTGGCAATGTCGGCCGTGGCGTTGGCAAGACATTGAGTGATGCTTCTTCTGGACTCGAGAACACTGCCAAGGGTGCTGGTGGTAGCATTAATGATGTTACTGGTGCCAAGAGTGGTCAGCAGCCCAAGAAGTAAGGATGAAGGAAGAAATATGAGGGGAGGATGATACGGCAAGGAGAGGGCGGGAGTATACGAGGGAGCACAGTCTTCTGCTTATGAGATTAATGACACTTTTTCCTTGATCCACCTTTGCGCTTTGTGTTTGGTCCTACATTCCCAAAAACCATAGACCTCATCACCACACATACCTCCATCTACATCATACCCTTGTCTTCATGCCCTTGTCTCCATGCCCTTGCCTTCATGCAAAAAGAGCTGCAAAAAAGAAAGTATTCTCGAGTCGCCTCAGTCTCCGGTAGTTTGGACTGACTTGAACCCGCCCGAATGGTTTCTGTCCACAATGTCTGTTGACACTGTCTCTTCAGCCCACCGCATATGGACGGCCGCTCTAACGGTTGCGCCATATGCCCTTTCTTTCTTTTTGATTTAATTCGTTTCTGCGTTTTGGCTATATAAAGACTTGAGCTAGAAAGTCCAGGGGTCTTGGCGGGTCTCGTCCGCGTTCACTGTGTCTTTTGTTTTGCGGATGGATGAATGATGAAGACTGGTTTTTTGTATCCTGACCAATCGATGGATGTGTTTTATAGAAGATGGAGTGTTTGGCTAAGTCATCTGATATATGATGTGAACAGTATCTTTCTCTGAGGACTCAGGGCCTCCCCGTGTGCTGAACTTTGTTCCGCGTATAGCTGTAGAAATGCACGATTCTAACATCCTTAGAGGTGACCTCCACTGAGAGCGTGATAGTCAGCGCATCCCTATGGACGAGTAAGCCGGTATCGAAAACATTGTGCATTTCTACACACCAAACAGTCACGATTATGGCCATGGGAGATGGCTACAAGTAACAGTATTCAGCACATGGGAAGGAGAGAGTGAACATCCAAGAAGAAACAAAATGCTATTGGGCTTACAGCCACATCACTACCTTCTACTTATCCAGTTCAGTAGAGGCTCATCTTGCCGAGCGCGTATTTATGTTCCAAGTCTATGCCCTCATCTCTCGTCCTCAAAGATGTCATGGCATTGAGATTTGTGATCTCAGCTCCAAGGAAGCCTCTGCATTGCTTTGCTCCGAGAGACATACCCCACTGGTGACGGTCTCTCAATCTTGACAGATTCGTTTGTGGCTTGTTATCCATGTCCATCTCATCATCGGTTGGCTCAAGGTTTTTGTCGAACGCAAGATTGCTGAGGTTGAGTCCTGGGCAAAGCACAATTTGAAGGAATCCCAGATTCTTCCGATCAATAAGACTTTTTGTGGAGTTGATGACTGTATCATGCAGGTACTTCTCAAAGCTGCTCTCCTTGATATTTATGGATCGGTGATTAACAACGATAATGGGCATCGATTCGATAGCTATCAATCGGCGATTTTACTACCACAAGTCCTTCTACTGTAAGCTCGTGACATCTCTTAGCTCCTGTAGCTTGTCGGGTGTATGAGTTTCCTCCTGAGCCTCTTCCTTTGCCTCCCTCTTCGCGACCTTGATTGCCTTCTTGCGTGCCCTCTTCTGTGCATTGTTTGAAGCGCTCTTTTGCTTCTTTTTGCGTTTCTCCTCTTCTTCCTGCTCTTTTGCCTTCTTGCGTTTCTCCTCTTCTTCCTGGTCTTTTGCCTTCTTTCGTTCCTCCTTCCATGCCTTCTCTTGCTCTCGGAAAGCAGGATAATCGGCCGGCGTTTCGGGAAGTTTGAACGCCTTGGTGTACTGCTCATCAAGCTCTTCTTGATCGACAAACTTGGCGGGCACTCCCAGATATTCATAGCCAAACTCGTCATATTCAGCGTCAGGGTTGTCCGAGTCATAAAAGCCACGCGATATGGCGTCCTCCTTTGCCTTCTGCGCTCTCTGTTCTGCTCTCTTGATCTCAAGTTCCTTTCTCTGTCTTTTCAAGGACATCCATGATTCAAAAGTGGAATCACCTTTCTGGGGCCGTTGTAGGAGTGGGTCGTCAGGCCTGTCCAAGCCACGCTCGGTGTACAGGCCGGTCTTGTAGTCATACTCGGGCTCCTCGTCAATCTCTCCTTCCAGCCAGTCGGGTCTCTCGCCACCCTCGTAGATTCGAGCGAGCTTGTGCTCCGGGTCCTTGCGATGAGCAACGATATCAAAGTAATAGAGGTCGTCGATCATGTCTTCGTAAACGGCGCGAGATTGAAGCGAGAGGGTGGCATTTTTGAACATGAGGGCGACTTCCTTGGTCTCTTGTCCGGGGTAGTCAGGGACAGCGCGAGCCCAGCTGCCACCCCCGGGAAGAGAAGCGGCGCTAGCCATATCTGAAGCAGAGTCCTGACGCATGATATCAGATGGGTGTGATGGAAGTGCTTTGATCTGATCAGTCCTGAATTTCGTAATTTGTAGCCGTGTTGTGGTTGATTGTTAACTTACAACTCGACAGCGATGAGTCTTTTCTGCACGCTCGCTGCGGCATGTTATGTGAGCGTGGTGGGACGCCAATCAAGACTTGCTCAAATCCAGCCTTCGCGTACGTGACAGCTTTTGTGGAGCAGACGGTGAGTTTGTTCGAATATGAGGTGGAAAACTTCGTCAAGGTTGGAGTTGTCTTGCATGTAAGGAAGCGAGATGCTTTGGGAGCTCCTGCCTGCTGAGACTTGACAATATCCGTGACAATTTCTGCCCTTAACGTTCAAGGTAAGAACGATTCTGACGTAAGATAAAGTCGCCTTCACTGATTGGCCCTCACAACCGCCTTCACTCTTACTCACACAATTTGATGGACGGGTCTTCGTAGCCACGGGCAAGAATGATTCTTTCTGGTGTGGCAATCCTGGAAATGCTTACTGCGGAAGCGGCGCGAGTAGTGTCATTGCTCAGGGAAAGAACACTTAACGCTCGCAGGGGGTATTGATATGTAGGGGGATATGATATCCGGCGGCGAGAATATGCAGCCAAGCCCGATTTTGCACATATTTTTATCATATCCCCCTACGTATCAATACCCCCTTGCAAGCGTTACCCCAAAGCTTGTCGTATGATTACGTTGATCCGGATGACACTGGTCATGAGCTGTTGGGCCACTTTACACAGAACCAGACTTATGATGCTGTTTTTAGGTGGTTGAAGAGGACTGCTTATAGATTGAAGTATGGGTAACAGCGAAGAATTGTAAAGAAGTAAAACGTTTTCATATGTATTGCACATATATCAATAGAAAGTAACCAGCAAGCCAGCGCTGCATCCACCTAAAAGATCACCAATCCATCATTCCCTCGACATGTAGTCGTCATACAGCATTTACTGAGCAAGCTTGCCGATACCAGCGTTGGAAGTGACATAGGACTTGATCTCAGAAGCAGGACCAGCAGTAGCAATGGAAGCACCGGAGAACTTGCTCAAGAAGTCAGTGTTGCTCTCGCTGAAAGTGCCAGAACCGCTGAGAGAGTTGGCCTCGCAAGAGCGTCCAAGAGCAGAAGAGCAAGCAGAGCCAGAGTCAGCGGTGAAAAGCTCGCCCTTGAAGGATGAAGCCTCGAGAGGAGCCTCGACGTTCTCGAACACATTACCCTCAGCGAGGACGTAGCCACCCTCGCCGATCTCGAAGGCGTGACCGGAGTTGTCGTTCCAGTAGTTGTTGACAGCGTGGAGAAGAGTGTCGGTCTGGACCTTGGGAGCACGACCAGAGGTTTGGTAGATGTAGTTGTTCTTGAAGGAAATTTTATCTCCGGCACCATCGAAATAAAGGGCCCAGTATTGGTGTCCATCGCAGGTGGCGGAGTAGTCGCCCGAGCCATCGATATAAGAGTTCGAGATTGTGACATTTCCGCACGCATCGGTGCCGAGGACGATGTGTTGTCTGGCGATGTTGGAGGTCTAAGGGGTTGTCAGTCAAGGCATTCGAGGTTTGGGTGGGTGCTGTTCAGATCATCGCATTCTTCACCAGAACTCGCCTGAGCACGCTCAAATCCGACTCCCAGCTTCGTATCAGGAATCACTTACGGTGACGTGGTCAATCCAGACGTTGTCGGTACCTGAAGAGAGACGTGCATTAGTATAACTGTTTGGTGGTGGTGTGTTGTCCAAAAGAAGAAAAAGAAGTTGTGAAAGATAGATTATGAAGAGATGAACTCTAGATTCATCACTGATATTCAGGTTTGACTCACCATCCAAAGTAATAGCATCACCACCCCAGACGTAGTGAGGGTTGATGTCGGAGATCTGGATGTTCTGTCGTTTTGTTAGACCGAGCTAACGTTAAGGAGACTCCATACGAACCTGGAGGATGATGTTCTGGAAACACAATTAGCAATGGCCCTACTCAAATGAATCATCCGAACCATACAGATGCGCCGTTAACAACACGGAGACCTTTGCCCTTGATGACTCCCTTGGAGCCATCACCGACGATTGACTTGTCAGAGGCGACAGTGATGCCAAGAGTACCGGCAGCGTCGTAAGTGATGCTGGAAACGGTAGGAGCATCGGGCTGGTAGTTGGTACACCAGTCATCCCTGTTCAAGATTAGAAAAAGAACAGAGCAGATAGAACTCCTTGGTTCTTACTTGTTGATAGCCTGCTGGCAGGCAGCGCCTGTGCCCCAAGGAGAGCATCCAGAAGAGGTAGTGGTTCCCTCGGTACCGGTAAAGTCAAAAGTCTTTGTGAGGACGATGACGCGAGGCGAAGAGTCACCAAGGTAGCTGACAAGCTCATCGGTTGTCGAGGGGTAGACAGCAGCAGTATCACCACCTCCAGTGGTTCCGCTGGCGAAACCTTCAGGCTTACCGGTGACACCAGTGACAGCGGCAGAGGCCACACCAGCCATCAAGGCGGTGGCAGAAGCAGCAAAACCAGTGTACTTCATTGTGAAAGAGAAGATCAAAGAATGTGGGTAGTTGGATGTATGAAAGAAAGAAAGTTTGGATAGAAAAGAAAAGATAGCAGAAGGACGGCAATGGTGGACCTACATATACTGCTCGATATTCGCTTGAATTTACCGCTTCAAGCGCTTGTTGCAGAAAGGTCAGAGTTTACATCTTACAGGGCTAGACAATGATGCTTGTTGAACATCAGAAGTTGCGATATGTCGGACATTGCTGCGCTGACGACGACGGTAAGAGCAACGACGATCTCAATGATCTGTATTCAGGCATGCAGACGACATAAGCCCTAGCTATTCACGAGTGTTGACGCCCACGGTCACTATTGGTGGGCCTGAAACCGATTCATGATGGCTGGAGCTGGGTTTAGCTTATCTGCACTGGCAGAGCCGCGAGCACGACGAGCATCTTGAGCGATTCTGTTGGAGAAGCTGTCGGACGAAGAACAAGGAAGGTGCAGGTGGAGAAGAAGTTTCAGGCATTCTGTTCGAAACTCAAGTGGTCTGTGCGTCGTTTCGGAACAATCGGACGATGATGCGATCGGCAGTCCACGGAATTTCTCGAACTGTCAACCTTAGGGCACGACAACGACACCTCTTTGATGCTTCATCCTTCTTCGTTATGAATAGAGATGAGGCACCATGTCACAATCCCTCCGACTGTGATAACATGACAAACATTTAGGCAGCTAATGTTGTTCGTTGAGAGCCCTGCCTATAGGGCACAGTATCTTTGTCTTTCGAAAGCAATTGTGTCGAAAATCGAGCTGGCTCTGCACACAGACAGATTTACCCAGTGTGCTAGATTCTGTCTCTTCTAGCCATCTCCTACGGCCATGCCTGGTGTTGTTTGGTCCGTATAAATGCACAGTGTTCTCAAAATCGCTCCAGTCGTCGACAGAGAGCCGCTTACTATTACGCTCTTAGTGGAGGGCTGCACCAATCTCAAAAGTATTGAGCATTTCTACAGCATGCGCGTGACAAAGTTCTGCATACGGGGCGGAAGTAAAGCTCGCTCCTGTGGCTCATACTTTCGCAACTTCGCGTACACTGACTGGATATGCCTCGTGGCGGCGACTGAGATCTAGCGAACAAGACCCGCAAATGAATTGCTGATATTGCTAGCATCACGAGCCGGGGTCATCTTGATGTCCTCCTCACCGCCAGGTCGCCCTTCGTCATCCCTCCATCTCAGGTGATTTTGACAAATTAACAAAGTGTGTTCTGCTACTGTTCATCTACTAAAGAGACTGGCTCTCGGAAACACGCACACCGCTTTGATCAAAGAAAACTTTCTGGCCCGTCCTCAGACTCTCCTGAAGAGCCATCGCAATACCGAGTGATTTCAGCGTGGAAACCAAGGGATGAGGCATTGGTGCTTCGTCAAGTACAGCATCTACCCAGGCTGTGGCCTCAGTCACGAAAGCTTCGGCATACCGATCATACCAGCCAGGATGAACGGGTGTCTTGACAAACCCATCTTTGTCGCAAATTTCGACGGAGTTTATCCTTGGTTGAAGATTGATCGACAGCTTGCCGGCTGTACCAAAGATCTCTGTTGCGTTGTCATATCCATGGGCACTAGTTCGCGAGTTGTAAAAAAATGCGATCTTGTCGTCCCAATACTCGCAAATTCCAACAGCATTATCCGCGTCGCCGATGGCTTCAAGCTGTTGGTGATGAGCGGAAGTACCCATGGCGGACACAGACTTTGGTATTGAATCTTCGCCGAAGAAGAACAACGAGAGATCTATATCATGGATGATGGTGTCGATAAAGATGCCGCCGGAGTCTGCCAGGTACTGTTGGTAGAACGGACTCATGTCGAGAGGTTCACATCCTTGTGATCGAATTATCAGTGGTCTTCCAATTGCGTCTTGTTCAATCCTCTTTCTCGCGTCTTGGTAGTTCGCGTCAAATCTGCGCACGAATGCAACCATCAAGGTCGCTTTGGGACACATCTGAGCTTGTGAGACCAGCCTCTCCAGCTACATGATGTTAGCCAATCAGGAATAAGCATATCAGACTGCACTGACCTCCTCTATCGTCTTGCAAATGGGCTTCTCACACAAGACATGGATGCCTCTTTCCAGACAAATGCTTGTTTGCGCAGCGTGAAACGGCGTGGCAGAAGCAATGATGACAGCTTCCAAACCAGGTACTTCAACCATCTCTTCGAATGTAGAGACGACTTGAACACCATGAGGTACCAGGTTTTCATTTGCCCAAGCAATATCGACTTCCAGAGGAGTGCATGCACAGATTAGCTCTGCTCGAGGCACTTTGTGGAGAAGATTGATCGCATGTCGTTTTCCCATCCGACCAAGTCCGATGACTCCCACCTTGAGTTTGGGAATCGACATTTTGAAGTTAGGTCGCAATTGGAACAATTTGTGATTGCTATCTCTTCCTGAAAAAGCGAAATGAAAGTCGATGTGGTTCTTTTTGCGAGCTTTTGGTGGTTCGGGATTTGGTTCCCGAGATTCACGGAATCCAATTCGCCGGTACGAACTCAATACGAAGGTTTGAGAACGACTGTTGAGAGGTATGACGCTCTTGATACTAGCTGAACAGCTGTCATTTGTAAGCTATGAGATGGAACAAGTGACGCTCTTTCGACTGACTGGTAGGAGTTGGTTTGTCAGCGATTGAGCAAAGCAAGACCCACCGACTGGACAAAATCCTATATGACGTCCGTCGAGATATACACCTGCTATCACTAGAACACTCAACTTTTCCCTACGAATATTATCATCTGATGGCGCATGCTCTCATCTACGGCGCATCCGGCATTAGCGGGTGGTCTCTTCTGAACCAGACCAGAATCTATCCAACACCCACGACATTCAGTCGCATCACTGGCACCACCAGTCGTCCATTTTCATTAGAAAAGGCCCAGATCCCACAAGATGAAAGAATCAAGATTGCATCAGGCATTGACCTCACAAAGTCGGCCGATCAAGTCGCTGCTGCATTGAAAGAGAAGGTCGAAGACATTTCCACTGTCACCCACGTCTTTTTCACAGGTACTGCTTCTCTGACCTCAATGTCTCCATCCGCTTACATCTCTGCAGCATACATTCAGGAAGATGATTTCGAGACTTTGAAGCAAACTAACACACGTCTGCTTGAGAATGCTGTTCGTGCCATCGAGCAAATTGCACCGAACCTCAAGTCTATCATTCTCCAGACCGGAGGTAAAGGGTGAGCATTCTTATCCAGAAATCCCAAGCTGAATAATGCTGAGAAACATGCACAGATATGGTCTCGAGTTTCCCAAGGAAGTCGGCATCGCCGACCATATACCACTGAAGGAGTCATGCCCGCGCATCCCAGAGCCATACGCCAGCAAGATATTCTACTACACTCAATACGACCTTCTCAAGCAGTTGTCTGAGGGCAAATCATGGACTTTCTCGGAAGTACGTCCTGATGGCGTAGTCGGCTTTGCACCTGGTACAAACGCCATGAACATGGCTCAAGGCATTGCCATCTACCTGGCAATGTACAAGGAAGTTCATGGAGCTGGCACAACGGTGCCTTTCCCAGGACACGAACACGGTTACAACTCAACTCACACCGATACATTTCAAGACATCCTATCTCAGATGGAGATCCATGCCGCACTCAACACCGACAAGTGCGGTAATGGCGGTGTCTTCAATGTAGCCGATGGCAAAGTCGTAACCTGGGCTCAAGTATGGCCTCGCCTCTGCGAACGGTTCGGCCTCGTCGGTGGCAGTCCTCAATCTGATGCTACCCCAATGCTCGAGTTTGTGAAGAACAACAAGAACGCATGGGTCACTATTGCGAAGAGACATGGATTGAATGAGAATCTTGTTTACGAGCAAGGCTGGGGACACACCAATTTCATGCTGGTGGACTTTGACTTTGATCGACAGTATGATCTTTCACGCTCGCGTGAGGTTGGATTCACAGAGTCTATTGATACTGCGGAAGGTTACTTCAGGGCTTGGGAGCGTATGCAAAAGGCAAAGATGATTCCTCCTTTTGAGTAAGGAATGAGTGTTAGGTCGTAATGTAGCTAACATGGAAGACATCACCGAATGACGAGCATTCTATTTGCATGGAGAAAATGAGGCTTTGACAGAGATGATGATAATTTTGAAAATCATTCACAATATAGCAAAATACTATTACAGAAAACTCGAGCATTGAAGCGAGTGACAAAGCTCGTAAGATAAGACAAAGGAAACATCTCAATCCCTGACCTTTTCATCGTTTGAATAGCCTCTACCACACATCTCTTGGTACATCTAGCCGGAGCAGACGACCTGATCCAAAAAGTCAGAAGGTGTGCACTGCTTTAGTCTTTCGAATTGCTTACCTGGTATTTGCCTACGGCACCGTCGTCGCCTTCGCTAACGGGAACATAAATGTCGACGGGCGAAGGCCCCTCGCTGAAGCCACCATGATGTTGGGTGAACAAGGGGTACCAGAAGAGGGTGCCTGAGGGAACCACATGAGTTAGTGTGGACTTTAGATAGTATCTCCCGACCTTTTCTTACCTGTCTGATCGTTCGCGCAGTTGTTATTGATGGTTTGAGTAGTAGAGGTAGACACGGTCTTCTCATAGCCATAAGTGATTGACTGGCTGGACGAGAAAATCGTGAAGAAGTCTTCAGACAGCGAAACACTGGCCTCAACCCTATTGGTTTGCGATTGCTCTGTGGTTAGTGCCCAGCTGGAGCCACCGGGAAGTGCACTCAAGACCTGCTGCTTGAAGTTTTCGGGCGCGGCGTTCTCAATGCGATAAGCTTCGGTCCAAGTGTTGTCGCGCTTCATCTTTGTTGGGTTTTGATCTGATGCATAGGCGGACACGAACATCGAGCCATCTTTGTCGGTGGATTTACCTCCCGCTCCGGCGTACTTACAATCGGAGATGAGGGTGTCAGTGGCATCGACCACCAGGAACTGAGGCACGGGCTTGTAATTGTCGAGACTGCAGATGGATACCTTCCAGAGCACGTCAGCAACATGCTTTTCTGAGTCACTGTGATGTACTCACGGCGCAGTTGTCTCCATTGAAGACGACACAGTTGCCACTACCTCCTGCTACAACACATGTCAGCAAATTCGTTTCCTTTATCTTGCGAGATTATCTTACTGAGTGTCCACTGATAATTGGGATCACTGTTTGCCTGAGCATTGATCTGGTCAAAGGCAGATTGACCTTTTCGCAACAGAAGTCAGCAATCTGCTTCTATTGCTAGTATTGCAATCTTGACCTACAGCCATTCCAATCAGGGGTTCTCGAAGCGTCACAAACAGCGTCGGAGCTGTAGCTCTGACGCTTGTCAAGAGCTCTGGCGGAAGACAGGGTGGCCGAAGCCAGAGCAACAACTGCTGCACCCTTGAAGGTGGAAAAGGTAGACATATTGTGATGACGATGAGTTGCTCGGGATTGTCGGAATGTTGGATGGAACGAAAGATGATGAGTTGTGATCGGTGGGTTCCCATGCTATCTTTATAGCCATCTTCGAGTTGATGGACCTCGGATCATTCGTGACAGATTCATCGTCTCCCCATTCGCATCTATGCAAAAGCAATGATGAGCAGCTGATCATCTCGAGATTGACTCCTACTCCGAGTACTCAGCATCTCAAGATCGGAAGATGAGCATCCAGTTTCCCTTATTTGGAAGGTGTGATACGAAGTGGATAGCAGACTCAGATCATGATGTGGTGTCGTGTTGCATGCTTTCCTCGTATACCATGCGAGGTGGTCCAGAATTTGTTCCTTCGTTCTGACGATCTGTTTCTAGATATCATCGCAACTTCTCACAGGATCTGATTGCGGAGATTTCGTATCCGTGAGAGAAGATCCCCAGGTGCTTCATGATCTTTGTAATGATAAGCTTCCTTGGCCAAAGATGTGAGGAGACATACGGGTTAGAACATCGAGACCATCGCTCAGTCCCTAGTTCTGATGCGGATAATGTCTGTGAGATCAGAGTGTTGCCACTCATATCCATTGCCAGCGTGTGCATTGTCGTAAAGTAGATCATGGGCGTGAGCGAGGACTTGTGGTTGCTTGTCAGACGATGAAGAATGGGTGGAGTAACGTTGGAGTAGCTCCAAGCATTGATGCTCAGGTGGACTACTACACATGATCATCCCCACGTGCTTGTTTGTGGCCTCAGGAACGGGAACGGTAGGCCTCGTGAATTAGTCCACATGCGGTTTGATCTCGCGAGATGTGATCCTTCGACGTTGACCAAAGGCAAAGATTCATGTCAGACATTTGAACATCATGGCCATGACAAGTGTCAAGCTTCGGGCTGGAAAGAAGCTGTGTATTGAGACTTGGCTCGCAGATCTTGCCATCTTTTGTTAAACCTCAATGTTGATCTTCAGCTGGAGTTCGCAAAGTTTGACCCGCCTTTCGAAATCCGGGGAGACAGATCTGCCAAACGGTTCGACCATTTGATGATCATTTCTCGATTCTGATCCGAATGCGAGCTTCCATGAGGGATATCCAGGAGACGTCGACACATGATTCAAAATCGTAGCAAGTTTGAACACCATCGCACAAAAGGAGCCCAGAAACGTCTCGCGAAATCCTACCTTGATGGATGGCTTTTTGCATTCGTCAATGGCCTATGAACACGTGCCACATTCTAGTTGGAGATGAGGCGGGGACAAGGCAGTAAAACTCGATCCTGATGGCTGGTACCCCTAGAGAATCCTTCACACTGTATTGTCGAGATAGTCGGATTCCATTACGACGGACGCTGATTCTGAGCCCATTAGATTTGCCCCTAGTCTATGACATCACTCTGACAGTAAGTAACAATGGTATATCCAGCGGTAAGATTGTAAGAGGTCTGTGAGGGTTCGGAGAAAGTCCAGAGAGAGTGTTAGAAATCCAGCTCCCAAAGGGCTCTCCCTGACTCCTCAACACCGTCGTCCATTCCGGAAGTCGTTGATAGCTTCTACTAAGGTAGAACGAGATAGATTTGACATGCACTGAATCGATGTTTGATAGTCTTGTGCCAGATTAGTGTATCATAGCTTTGTGACTCCATAGTTTGATCAAAACGAAGGAAGCGAGGACGCGAAGTTGGAAGGAAGGAAACGACATCGCCTGACCTCGGGCCATGACTTTTGGCCGTGACCAAGACTTTTGGCTACGACCCCCACGCTTTCGAGAACTTGAGCTCTTTCCTCCTGGCAACTCACTGCTACATTTGCATGTCGAGATTCAATCGAATTGAATTCAGCTTTGCCAACATATTCATCACTATCCAACTGGTAGTTTTTGTACGAGACTATGTACAGAAGGAATGGAAGCTCGACATGGACGCGATTCGGAGTGTCCAATTCGGCAAGGCTTCTATCTCAGCGTCGTTCTGATATATCACGGCACTTCAAGACAAAAACAACGCGACACCGTAAGCAAGGTCAAAGCAAATTCCCTGGGTATCTACAGGAAGAAAAATCGATGAACAACGGCAATAGCCATGCAGCGGGTACGAAACACAAAGATCCGGCGGGCAGAGCCACATAGTATATACACAAGACGAACAGCGGCAATAGCCATTTAGTGAGTATAACGGAAGAACAGCGACAATAGCCACGCAGTCAAAAAAATGGCGAAAGACCGGCGGCGATAGCCACACCGTAGGCGGGAAGAAAACACAGGCGGCCAGAGCCACACAGAAAGTAGGAAGAGAAGCACCAGCGGTCAGGGCCACAAAGTCTGAGCAAGATTCAACAGGAGTCGGAATCCTCTTCGTATGTGGCTTTCAAGGTGTGGACGTCAACACAATCGCAGGGTGACAAACTTCTTTCTGTCGGATAACTTTCGAAGTTGTCCGAACCATAGCCATATTCCTCGCCTGTGCTTCTGTAGATATTACGGCGAGGAGGAACCAGGTAAGCCCGAGGCCGGCCGCGAACCACTGCTGGCAGCATGCCTTCTCTGGCGAGAGGCTCTTTCTCCGAGACTCCTTTCCAGCCGCGGATTATCTCCGTGTCGTGCATTGGTACCGGCTCTTGTCCATTGCTAAGTGCTGACTTCTTGTCTTTGAGTGGAGGGGGTCTATGGCAGAATTTGTGGCGAATGGGCGCCAGGTGTGACAAGGGGTGGGCGGACATTGTATCTTGTGTTGTTTTCCGTGTTCGTGATGCAAAGAAGTGTTGCTGGTCCGATGTTGGTGAGTTGCGCAGAAGTGTTTGTTTGCGCTTTGCGTCATGATTGTTCAGTCAGAATCACTTCACTCGCACCTTCCACCTTGGCACTTTCAGATCCGCTCTTGGTTCTTTCCACGCGCCCTTGATTGTATCACAGCTGAACTTGAACTACAGTATCTCAAAGCATGAATAGCATGGCGCCGAGGGCCAATAATGCAACAAAGCACATGCTTCCACCTGGTTTAGCCATTGCACCAGAAACCTTGTGATCAGCAACCCGGACGCAGATAGGGGCGCTTCCACTGCTGGTAAAAAGCAGCACATGAAGACGCTGCACATCATGCTGGAACAGCGTATCGTTCCCAGCCGAATAAATCTCAGAAGTCGTGTAAGCAAATCGTGCTTCGCTTTTCTCGTAAGCGCTGTAATACTTCTGCTCAATATTGAGCAATGCTGTCGCAGAGTCAGAATTAATCTTGTAATCTGCGCGGACATGGGATAGAACTTACGAGCACTACCGATGCTGCCGCTACCCAACTTCCCCGAGCAGCTCTCTGGGATGGGAGTATTGCATCCTACGTCCGGAGCGAACCCTTGATTCTTGAGGTCTCTCGTACACTGCTCCCCCAACGCATTCGTACAATCACCGAGATCAGTCTCCTTATACGCCTTGGTTACAGAATCAGGAATAGGTCCCAAGGGCATAGAAACACAAAATCTCGGCTCTTCAACACCTTCGAAAGTCTTTAGTGTTTCGTTAATCGTTGTATTCCAAGGCCAGGATAGTTCGTAGATGGTGGCTGCCACGCGAGGATTTTGGAGATCTGTTGTTGTGTTGGCTGGAGGTTCGAATTCGGCGATCATGACATTGAGACTGAAATTTTTGTTGCCGATTGGAACCTTTACAGCGTGGTTTATCGTGGGAGCCGTGAAGGTCTGATTCAGTTCGCCAAAGTCGAGGTCAGCACCGCTGAAGGTTCTAGCCGCTGCTAAGACTGTGAAGAAAGCAAGCACGGGGATTTTCGAAGTCATGGTAGATCTTGGTGCGAGTGGTTATTTTTTGGAGAAATGGTCGAACGCTGCATACCTGGTCATTGACTACTTATATTTGTTCATGCTGTCCTCTACTGAGCATCTGCAGTGTCACCCGCCATGCCAACAATCTGATCTTCAAATCCCACGCATATGATTGGGGTAAGGCACCTTCGAAGGATTCTTGCATCCTCCTTGGCCTTCTTGGCGATGTAGGTATGCTTCAATATAGAGCAAGGCAGAACCGGTGACATGCTTGGCACGACGCAATACTGCATCACTATCTATTTATGGGGCCTTGCCTTTACCATCTGTGCTTAGGCTTGTCATCAGTGCAACTGTAGAAATGCAGGATACCCTTCTCAGTGAAGGCAACTTCCAGTGATAGCGTATCTGTCAGCGAGCCCAGAGGTGGGTAGTGGTAATTGTACGGCAAGAGGAAGTAATAAGTATCTGCTACATCTGTATATACTTCAGAATACGAACGCGACCACAGTCAAAGCTAATAGCACGGAGAAGTGGGAAGATCTTTCGAAGCTGCTTGCCCCACTGGTGACCGCGTTGCTGGCTTTCTTGAGCCAAGTGGTGTTGACACGACTGCAAATCGAGATAATCTCTCCATTGTTGCCATGGAAAAAGACCGCATGTAGACGGTCAGCCTCGCGCTGATAGTAGCTAGAATTGCCAGCCGAATGGACTGGAGATTGATACCACCCAAAACCAAGCGGGGATTCCTGGAATAGAGGGTCGGTTGTATCGTTTGTTGATAGACGGCCCACAAGATCTGCAGAATCAGTCATTATCGTTATGGAAGGATCAGAAGGTACACGGTAGACTTACTGTGGCTCAAGAGACCACCAGTTCCCAACCTTGATGTGCAGCTTTTTGGCATCCACGCTCCTGTACAAGAGCCAGACAGCTGGGTAGATGTCACGTTCGCAAGGTCCTTCATACACCGGTTTCCAAGCGCGTGAGAACAATCGCCGTCATCCTCATCTCTGTACCCGTTTGTCGCCGATAGTGTCGATGCGCCATTCGCAACGGTCACACAAAGTCTTGGTACAGTATTTTGACCGAAGGAAAAGGCGTTTCTGAGAGTATCATTCAGACTGTAGTCCCCATCCCAAAGCATGTTGTAGAAAGAAGCAGCGACACGTGGGTTCTCGGCATCCTTTGCGATAGAGCCAGTTGGTTGAAGTTCGGCCACATTGACTTGGAAGGTATAGTTCTGCGCGCCCAGTTGGAAAGGGACCGACTTGGTGGCATTGGGGTTTCTATTGCCCTCCTGAGCGTAGGAAGCGTTCCATGGGCCAGCCCCGAAGACACCATCAGATAGTAGTGCCCTGGCCGATGAGAAAGCAAAGGTCCAGAGCAAAAGCAAAGCTTGATTGATCATGATTGTAGTTATTCAAAGAAGTCAAATTTAAGTGGTGGGTTAGTCTTCGAAGCCAAAGGTGATTCGAGCATTCTCGACGGGATGCTCAACTTATAACTGTTTCAAAGAGCACTCGGAGGTTATTACGGCCGCAGTGCTGTGCTCAATATCCAGTTTCCATCATGTCCTACCTCGATGCCGTGCATAGTCGCCGCGGAAGGATTTGATAGCCCATCACTGTGCCAC